>NW_017217767.1:0-12318 GCF_001704415.2 Capra hircus | reverse complement strand
CAGCGGCCGAGCGCCCTGGAGAGCCCCCTCCCCTCTACACAAACCAAACCTTTAAAAAGTTATCTTATTTAAGGCGACCACTGCAACCTCTGCTTGCGCCTCCCCAGGGCTTAAGAACTCCCACTTTATATCCAAAGCCTCCCAGAACATTGCTTAAGTTTGAAAACGATAGTGACAATATTTTTGAGCAAAAGAGCTTTTAAAACAGAGCTTGCTCCTTGCATAAAATCCCCTCAGGAGGGGCCTCACCCAACAAAAAAAAAAAGAAAAAGGAAGAAAAACAGAAAAAAAAATATTCGTAATAAAAAGGACTTTACAAATGCAAAATGTTTCTCTTGAGGCCAAATAGAACATGTTTTGCCAAAATGTCCTGCTAAACAGACACAACAACCCGTACCAAACAACCCCAGGTAGCTCAGGCCTAGACCTCAGTTCCACCACTTCAATAATATTAACCCCTGATGTGCCAGTGACTCAGATTCCAATGAGAGTGGCTAGTCCCCTGCCTGAGGACATTGTAAGACTTGTACTGGGCATAGCTTGCTTTCTTTTCAAGAAAATTTCGGTAGTGTCTTGTGTAGTAAATTCTGATTATACTGAAAAAACTGAAGTTTTGATCTCGCCACCTGCTAAAAACTGTGCAATTAATAAAAATTAAAAAAAAATAATAGCACAGCTTTTGCTTTTACCTTATTACCAAACAGAAAAAACCAGACAAAAAAAGCCCCAGAGGATCTAGATCTAGCTTTTTGGGTGCAAAAAATTGCAGCTTCTAGGCCTTTAAAAAAGATTTTTTAATTCAAAGATATAAAATGTCATGGCTGTTAGACAATAGACAAGACGTTTCTTACATTGCTGAGAGACTAGCGCAGCTCCTGGCCAACATATACTACTGAAAGGAGTTAGAAAAAGTGGTATGCAGGATAAAAATGCTATAGAGTAAGAGGTGAGAGAGAGTTTAAAACTTGGTGAATAGTGAGCTCCCCGTTGCTGGAAGTTTTCAAGCTAAGATTAAATGGTTACTTGTCATCTAAAAGGCTATAGACCAGATTTGGGTTATAAAAAAGATCATTAGAAAAGCTTATAAAGATATTGTGTAACACCTCTTTTCTTGCTTCTTATATTTGGGTCTAGTGATATGGTTTTTTGGATAACAAAAATTACTCAGAAACGGCCTATGAAAACTATTCTGATTAATGGCAAGTCTATTGTGGGGTTATTAGACACAGGAGCAGACGTTTCTTGCATTTCAGGAAAAGACTGGCCTAGCTCCTGGCGCCACCTCCTGGCCCACACATACTACTGAAAATAACTTGGTGGGGATAGGAAGAGCCCCACAGTAGCCAAAAGTGCAAAAAATTTTAGATTGGCAATTTGAGGACACCCGTGGAACTTTCCAACCGTATGTAGTCCCTTCACTCCCCCTTACCCTGTGGGGGAGGGACATGCTATCTCAAATGGGAGTGTTACTTTTTAGCCCTGATGATAAAGTGACCTCTCAGATGCTGCAGATCGGCTATGATCCATCAAAAGGATTGGGTAAACAACAGACAAGAATAATTGAGCTAATTTGCCCAACTCCTTGCAAGCTATATACTGGATTGGGATATCCAAATTTATAATGAAGGCCATTGTTTTTGCTGCCTACCCCATTACATGAAAATTTCAAGATCCGGTGTGGGTGGAACAGTGGCCTCTGCCTAAGGAAAAATTACTGACATATTAATTAAAAAGATTAATTCAAATATACTGATTTATTAAATTGTTTAATAAAGAACCATCAAAAATTGCACTTCCATATAACAGAGAACAACTTGATGCTTTTCAAATGTTTGATGATTGGCAGATTGCTATAGGAAATTCTTGTGATCAGATCTTGCATCATTTACCCTCACGTGCTTTGTTAATTCAAAATTAAAAAGAGAGAAATTAAGTATAGTTTCCCCATCAGATTTTACAACATGTTCTCTTTGTAATAAGTTAAATGCTGATTCGTTTGAAACAGTAAAATAAAAAGCCATTAGTAAAGCAAAAAGATCTCCTCCAGATAACAAAAGATCCCGACCCAAAATTTACTGCGGGTCGAGGAAGTGTTTATATTTTTTTCCACAGGGTGCAGATTCGTCACTTGGATCCCGGACAGACTGATTCGCCACAAAAAAAAAGGGAACTTCTCTGCCACCACACGCGGGAACAGCCGCGCACCAAAAGCTGCGGGCGGGGCCAGCCTGACTGACGGAACCCAGTGCACCGCACTCGCAGCCCGTAACAGCGCCAGTGTCAGAGGGCGGGTGAAGGCCGCTGCTCCTACCGGCAAAAGAGGCAAAAGAAACATCAAGATCCCGCAGGATAACAGCTGCTGCAGCACAAACTCCAACCAGAAAATGACTCTATTTACTCTATTTTGGCTTGTCTATCCTCTCCTTATGTTCTTCTTTTCACCAATGATTCCAGAAAACTTAATGTACCTAATGTAGCGACTTGTGAACCATGGATGTTTTCATCTTGTTTAACTCCTCAAAGTAATGTCTGCTCTTCTGTGGTTTTAAAGATGTCCTATAACTGTAACAACTTATTGATATGATAATTATGTTCTTGCTGTGTTACAACAACTGTTATTGTTACTACACAGCAATCATTGACTCAACAAGTGTAAATGCCCAATATGTTAAAAATCAAGGTTTAGGTATTTTGGAACAGCTCAGATATTAGTTTAGACTTAGGGAAACTTCATAATCAGATTCAGACCTTGGAACACTCCGATTAGATTTTACCACCGCAGGAGAAGCCAATGACTTTTCCCACACTTTCTCTAACTTCATTTCTGAAGACTGTTCTGTCTACTGTCTATAATCTTGCTCCTCATAATCATACTTCCCTATATTGTCTAGATTCTTCGCAGAGCATTCGAATCTCGAGACCGAACTGCACCTGATTTTAAACATAAATAATCAATTATTAAAATTAAAAAGGGTGAGATGCCGGAGCCAGAGTGAGGAATCCCGCCCGTGACAAGGTCATGAGGAAGGAAGCTGACATTCGCAAGGCGTGCTCAGACTTCAGGACCCCTCTGGAAATTCCTAAGCATGTACCCAACAAAAATCTGCCGGCTTTGTGCTCTGCTTTTCCACTCTTCTGACATTTTCTGGAAAAAGTCAATTCAGGGTTTCAGTCTTCTGCATTTGAAGAGTGTTTCAATCTAAAAACCCCTCTGATGGCTTTCTAGCCTGCCTGCAGGACTCTGCGAGTGTGATTGTTTGAGCCTCCTGACTGCAGGAGCACAGGAAGCTTAAAATATCCTAGGAATGTAGGGCTTCCGAAGAGTCAAAATCTTTAGAATAGGACTGATTAAAAGTTTCATTTGTTGAGTCAATGCTTGCTGCCAAATTTTCATATCCTTTATTTTTAGATATAGTTGGTATATAGAAAAACAATAGTAGACCTGGTATTAGCAACATTAGATCTTTGAGTTAAGTACCTTCTTTGTTATATCCCACTGCACCTTTGTTCTATAGAGATGTAACTTTAATGCTTTAAGGAGATGCAAATTAAAGAAAAACACTTCAGGGGAAACAAAATCAACATTCATTAAGGAAGAGAGCTAAAAAGTGTTAACAAGCTTCTTGGCCAGAAGATAATGCAAATCACCTGAGACCTTTTGTATACAAATGATGTATAGAAAGAGTCTGGGCTGCGAACGCTACATAATTCTGTGTTACCCGTTGATCTCCATGTTTTATCAAAAGTATAAAAGGCCTTCTGAACAATAAAGGATCGGATCAGTTTCTCGAACTAGTCTCTCGGCCTGGTTTCTTGGGACTCTGGCTCCCCCCATGTCTCTCTCTCTCCTCTTCTCTCCCTTCCTCTCTCTCTCTTACTTTAACTTCAGCTGAATCTCCATCTGGGGCGCGAGGCTCGCCAGGTCTACTTACTTGCCCGGCTGTTAAGACCCGCACCAAAGGAGCTTAAGGCGAAGCACCCTTAGATATTCAAGCGGGCGCCGGTGGCCCAACGTAGATGGTGCAAATTCCTTGTCTGGAATTTTATTGGCCTTCCGCGTAAACCAAGCTATTCAGCCTCTTCGTCCACTTAATCTTCTTATTACACTATAGTTTCTTAATCTAATCTTACATTAATAAACAAACAAGTCTTTCCACGCCAACGCCGTCCACCTTCGAATTCCCTGGATCCACCGGGGCTGGACCCCGGCAGAAAGCCTCGTGGGAAAGCCTCGTGGGAAAGCCTCGAGGGAAAGCCACAGATCCCTTGATCCACGCGAAGGGAAGCATGACACTGCTGCTACAGCTCGGAAGGAAAGCGCACGTGCATGCCCCCACTCGAGAGGAGGACTGACTCTACTGGGAGACTCCAGAAGTCCCCCCAGATCCACGTCAGCACTGGAGAGGAATACTCAGTTCCAGCACCGGCTCCACACAAGATCTTAGGCCCTACATCGACGGGAGAGGAATCCGGAGAGGCCCCCGAACAACTCGCTTGGGGACTGGCCTTTCCAGAGGCCACCAGAGCGGTCCCTGAGGTCCCGTCGTAAGTCGAGAGCACCTGCCCCAACTCGAGAACATCCAGGAGGTTCTCCCTCCAGGCGAGATGAGGCCCATTTCCGCTGAGCATCTCGAGGCTAATCACACCTAAACTCTGGAGCTCCCAAAGCGACTTCACACCCTTGCTGCAACTCAAGAGATCCCCGACATACCCGTCTACACTCGAGAGGAAGCACGAGAGTCCCGCCCACATCCAGAGGAGCCCCGTTTCCGCCTCCTAGCTCGAGAGGAGGGATCCTTTCCCTGCGTGGTCGGGAAAGAATTCCCGGCGTTCCCGTCGCATCTCAAGAGAGGCGCTTCTCCACAGGAAAGGCGAGAGGAACTCCAGGGTCGTGACACCATTCCAGAGACAACCAGGTGTCTCAGTCCATTACAGGGAAACCTGTTTCCTGCACTGCGTCGACTTTCAAGCCGAAGATCGACTCACACCACGGTGGCACGTGGGGCAGCCCTGTGGGAAGCCTCGTGGAAAGCCTCGTGGGAAAGCCTCGAGGAAAGCCACAGATCCCTTGATCCACGCGAAGGGAAGCGTGACACTGCTGCTACAGCTCGGGAGGAAAGCGCACGTGCATGCCCCAATCGAGACGAGGACTGAGTCTCCTGGGAGACTCCAGAAGTACCCCAAGATCCATGTCAGCACTGGAGAGGAATCCTCAGGTTCTGGCACCGACTCCACACGAGGTCTTAGGCCGCAGCATCGACGGAGAGAATCCCAAGAGTCCCCGAGCAACTCCCATGGGGAATGGCCTTTCCTGAGGCCACCAGAGCGGGTCCCTGAGGTCCCCGTCGAAAGTCGAGAGCACCTGCCGAAACTCGAGAACATCCAGGAGGTTCTCCCTCCAGGCGAGATGAGTGCCATTTCCGCTGAGCATCTCGAGGCTAATCACACCTAACCTCTGGAGCTCCCAAAGCGACTTCACACCCTTGCTGCAACTCAAGAAGATCCCCCGACATACCCGTCTACACTCGAGAGGAAGCAGGAGAGTCCGCCCACATCCAGAGGAGCCCGTTCCGCCTCCTAGCTCGAGAGGAGGGATCCTTTCCCTGCGTGGTCGGGAAAGAATTCCTGGCGTTTCCGTCGCATTTCAAGAGGAGGCGCTCTCCACAGGAAAGGCGAGAGGAACTCCAGAGTCGTTCCACATTCCCAGAGTCCCCAGGATGTCTCAGTCCATTCCAGGAAACCTGCTTTCCCTGCACTGCCTCGACTTTCAAGCGAAGATCGACTTACACCATGGTGGCACGTGGACAGCCCTGTGGGAAAGCCTCGTTGGAAAGCCTCGAGGGAAAGCCACAGATCCTTGATCCACGCGAAGAGAAGCTGACACTGCTGCTACAGCTCGGGAGGAAATCGCACGTGCATGCCCCCACTCGAGACGAGGACTGACTCCCTGGGGAGACTAGAGAAGTAACCCAGGATCCATGTCTGCACTGGAGAGGAATGCTCAGGTTCCGGCACAGACTCCATACAAGATCTTAGGCCCTGGCATCGACGAGAGAGGAATCCGAGAGGCCCCAAGCAACTCGCATGGGACTGGCCTTTCCTGAGG
Organism: Capra hircus; assembly: GCF_001704415.2. NCBI lineage: Eukaryota > Metazoa > Chordata > Mammalia > Artiodactyla > Bovidae > Capra > Capra hircus. The sequence goes on along the minus strand of NW_017217767.1, from coordinate 6,212 downwards.
TCACCAGAGCGGGTCCCTGAGGTCCTCGTCGTAAGTCGAGAGCACCTGCTGCAACTCCATAAATCCAGGAGGTTCTCCCCTCCAGGCGAGAAGAGGCCCGTTTCCGCTGAGGCGTCTCGAGGCTAATCACACCTAACCTCTGGAGCTTCCAAAAGGTCCTTCGCACCCTTGATGCAACTCAGGAAGTTTCCCGACATACCCGCCTCCACTCGAGAGGAAGCAGGAGAGTTCTGCCCACATCCAGAGGAGCCCGTTTCCGCCTCCTAGCTCGAGAGGAGGGATCCTTTCCCTGCGTGTTTGGGAAAGAATTCCCGGCGTTCCCGTCGCATCACAAGAGGAGACGCTCTCCACAGGAAAGGCGAGAGGAACTCCAGGGTCGTGACACCATTCCCAGAGTCCCCCAGATGTCTCAGTCCATTCCAGGGAAACCTGTTTTCCCTGCACTGTCTCGACTTTCAAGCGAGGATCGACTCACACCACGGTGGCATCGTGGGACAGCCCTGTGAGAAAGCCTCGTGGGAAAGCCTCGTGTGAAAGCCTCAAGAGAAAGCCACAGATCTCTTGATCCACGCGAAGGGAAGCGTGACACTTGTGCTACAGCTCCGGGAGGAAAGCGCACGTGGCATGCCCCCCCGCTCGAGACGAGGACTGACTCCCCTGGGGAGACTCCAGAAGTACCCCAGGATCCATGTCTGCCACTGGAGAGGAATGCTCAGGTTCCGGCACGGACTCCATACAAGATCTTAGCCCTGACATCGACGAGAGAGGAATCCCGAGAGGCCCCCCAATCAACTCGCATGTGACTGGCCTTTCCTGAGGCCACCAGAGCGGGTCCCTTAGGTCCCCGTCGTAAGTCGAGAGCGCCTGCCACAACTCGAGAAAATTCAGGAAGTACTCCCCTCCAGGCGAGATGAGGCCCATTTCCCAGAGGCGTCTCGAGGCTAATCACACCTAACCTATGGAACTTCCAAAGGGTCCTTCACACCCTTGCTGCAACTCAAGAAGTTCCCTGACATACCCGTCTCCACTCGAGAGGAAGCACGAGATTCCCGCCCACATCTAGAGGAGCCCCGTTTCCGCCTCCTAGCTCGAGAGGAGGGATCCTTTCCCTGTGTTCTCGGGAAAGAATTCCCGGCGTTCCGTCGCATCTCAAGAGGAGGCCCTCTCCACAGGAAAGTCGAGCAGAACTCCAGGGTGTGCCACCAATCTGATAGTCCCCAGAGGTCTCAGTCCCTTCCAGGGAAACCTGTATTCCCTGCACTGCCTCGAATTTCAAGCGAGGATCGACTCACACCACGTTGGCACGTGGGACAGCCCTGTGGAAAAGCCTCGTGGGAAAGCCTTGTGGAAAAGACTCGAGGAAAAGCCACTGATTCCTTGATCCACTCGACGGGAAACATGACACTGCTGCCCATCTCGGCAGGAAAGCGCACTTGCATGCCCCAAACGAGACGAGGACTGACTCCCAAGGGAGACTCCAAAAGTACCCCAAAATCCATGTCAGCATTGGAGAGGAATGCTCAGGTTCCGGCACCGACTCTACACAAGGTCTTAGGCCCAGGCATCGACGGGAGAGGAGGCCCTAGAGGCCCCGAATTACTCGCATGGGGACTGGCCTTTCCTGAGGCCACCAGAGCGGGTCCCTGAGGTCCCATTGTAAGTCGAGAGCACCTGCCGCACCTCGAGAAAATCCAGAGGTTCTCCCTTCCAGGCGAGATTAGGCCCATTTCCGCTGAGGCATCTCGAGGCTAATCACACCTAACCTTTTGACTTTCCAAAGGGTCCTTCACACCCTTCCTGCAACTCAAGAAGTTCCCCAACATACCCGTCTCCACTGGAGAGGAAGCACGAGAGTCCCGCCCTCATCCAGAGGAGCCTCGTTTCCGCTCATAGCTCGAGAGCAGGATATTTCCCGGCGTGGTCGGGAAAGAATTCCCGGCGTTCCCGTCGCATCTCAAGAGGAGCGCTCTCCACAGGAAAGGCGAGAGGAACTCCAGGGTCGTGCCACCATTCCCAGAGTCCCCAGATGTCTCAGTCCATTCCAGGAACCTGTTTTCCCTGCACTGCCTCGACTTTCAAGCCGAGGATCGACTCACACCACGGTGCACGTGGGACAGCCCTGTGGGAATGCCTCGAGGGAAAGCCTCGTGGGAAACCTCGAGGGAAAGTGCAGATCCCTTGATCCACGCGAAGGGAAGCATGACACTGGTGCTACATCTCGGAGGAAAGCGCACGTGCATGCCCCACTCGAGACGAGGACTGACTCCTCTGGGCGACTCCAGACGTACCCAAGATCATGTCAGCACTGGAGAGGAATCCTCAGGTTCCGGCACCTACTCCACACAAGGTCTTAGGCCCCGGCATCGACGGGAGAGGAATCCCGAGAGCACCCGAGCAACTCGCTTGGGACTGGCCTTTCCTGAGGCCACCAGAGCGGGTCCGTGAGGTCCCCGTCGTAAGACGAGAGCACCTGCCGCAACTCGAGAAAATCCAGGAGGTTCTCCCCTCCAGGCGAGATGAGGCCCATTTCCCCAGAGGCATCTCGAGGCTAATCACACCTGACGTCTGGAACTTACAAAGGGTCTTTCACACCCTTGCTGCAACTCAAGAAGTTCCCCGACATACCCGTCTCCACTCGAGAGGAATCACGAGAGTCCCGCCCTCATCCAGAGGAGCCCGTTTCCGCTCCTAGCTCGAGAGAGGGATCCTTCCCCTGCGTGGTCGGGAAAGAATTCCCGCATTTCCGTCGCCATCTCAAGAGGAGGCACTCTCCACAGGAAAGGCGAGAGGAACTCCAGGGTCGTGCCACCATTCCCAGAGTCCCCAGATGTCTCAGTCCATTCCAGGGAAACCTTTTTTCCCTGCACTGCCTCGACTTTCAAGCCGAGGATCGACTCACAACACGGTGGCACGTGGGCAGCCTTGTGGGAAAGCCTCGTGGAAAGCATCGTGGAAAGCCTGAGGGAAAGCCACAGATCCCTTGATCCACGCGAAGGGAAGCGTGACACTGCTGCTACAGCCGGGGAGGAAAGCGCACGTGCATGCCCCCACTCGATACGAGGACTGACTCCACAGGGAGACTCAGGAAGTACCCCAAGATCCATGTCAACACTGGAGAGGAATCCTCAGGTTCCGGCACCGACTCCACCCAAGTCTTAGGCCGCGGCATCGATGGAGAGGAATACCGAGAGGCCCCGCGCAACTCGCATGGGGACTGGCCTTTCCTGAGGCCACCAGATCATGTCCCTGAGGTTCCCGTCGTAAGTCCAGAGCACCTGCCGCAACTCGAGAAAATCCAGGAGATTCTCCCCTCAGGCGAGATGAGGCCCATTTCCGCTGAGGCTTCTCGAGCTAATCACACCTAACCTCTGGAACTTTCAAAGGGTCCTTCACACCCTTGCTGCAACTCAAGAAGTTCCCCGACATACCCGTCTCGACTCGAGAGAAGCACGAGAGTCCCGCTCACATCCAGAGGAGCCCGTTTCCGCCTCTAGCTCGAGAGGAGGGTTCCTTTCCCTGCGTGTTCAGAAAGAATTCCTGGCCTTCCATCGCAGCTCAAGAGGGGCGCTCTCTACAGGAAAGGCGAGAGGAACTCCAGGTCGTGCCACGATTTCCAGAGTCCCCCAGATGTCTCAGTCCACTCCAGGGAAACGTGTTTCCTTGCACTGCCTCGACTTTCAAGCCGAGGAATGACTCACACACGGTGGCACGTTGGACAGGCCATTTGGGAAAGCCTCGTGGGAAAGCCTCGTGGAAAGACTCGGGGAAAGCCACAGATTCCTTCATCACGCGAAGGAAGCGTGACACTACAGCTACAGCTCGGAGGAAAACGCACGTGCATGCCCCAACTCAAGACGAGGACTGACTCCCTTAGGGAGACTCCAAAAGTACCCCAGGAACCATGTCAGCACTGGAGTGGAATCCTCCGGTTCCTGGCACCGACTCTACACAAGGTCTTAGGCCCCAGCATCGACGGGAGAGGAATCCCGAGAGGCCCCATGCAACTACATGGGGACTGGCCTTTCCTGAGGCCACCAGAGCGGGTCCCAGAGGTCCCCGTCGTAAGTCGAGAGCACCTGCCGCAACTAGAGAAATCCAGGAGGTTCTCCCTTCCAGGCGAGATGAGGCCCATTTCCCCTGAGGCGTCTCGAGGCTAATGCACACCGAACATCTGAATTTCCAAAGGGTCTTCACACCCTTGCTGCAACTCAAGAAGTTCCCGACATACCCGTCTCCATCGAAAGGAAGCACGAGAGTCGCGCCACATCAGAGGAGCCCCGTTTCCGCCTCCTAGCTCGAGAGGAGGGATCCTTTCCCTTCGTGTTCGGGAAAGAATTCCGACGTTTCCGTCGCATCTCAAGAAGAGGCGCTCTCCACAGGAAAGGCGAGAGGAACTCCAGGGTCGTGCCACCATTCCCAGAGTCCCTCAGATGTCTCAGTCCAATTCAGTGAAACCTTTTTTCCCTGCCTGCCTCTCGACTTTCAAGCCGAGGATCGACTCTCACCACGGTGGCACGTGGGACAGCCTTGTGGGAAAGACTCGAGGGGAAAGCCTCGTGGGAAAGCCTCTAGGAAAAGCCACAGATCCCTTGATCCACGCGAAGGGAAGCCTGACACTGCTGCTATAGCTGGGGAGGAAAGCGCACGTGCATGCCCCCACTCGAGACGAGGACTGACTCCCCAGGGGAGACTCAGGACGTACCCCCAAGATCCATGTCAGGACTGGAGAGGAATCCTCAGGTTCCGGGCACCGACTCCACACAAGGTCTTAGGACCCGGCATCGACAGGAGAGGAATCCGAGAGGCCCCGAGCAACTCGCATGGGGAATGGCCTTTCCTGAGGCCACCAGAGCATGTCCCTGAGGTCCCCGTCGTAAGTGAGAGAAACTGCTGCAACTCGAGAAAATCCAGAAGGTTCTCCCTCCAGGAGAGATGAGGCCCATTTCCAATGAGGCCTCTCGAGGTTAATCACACCTAACCTCTGGAACTTCCAAAGGGTACATCACCACTTGTTGCAACTCAAGAAGTTCCCCGACATAACCGTCTCCACTTGAGAGAAGCTCGAGCCTCCCGCCGACATCCAGAGGAGCCCCGTTTCCGCCTCCTAGCTCGAGAGGAGGGATCCTTTCCCTGCGTGTTCGGGAAAGAATTCCGGCGTTTCCATCGCATCTCAAGAGGAGGCGCTCTCCACAGGAAAGGCGAGAGGAACTCCAGGGTCGAGCCACCATACACAGAGTCCCCAGATGTCTCAGTCCATTCCAGGGAAACCAGTTTTCCCTGCACTGCCTCGACTTTCAAGCCGAGGATCGACTCACACCACGGTGGCACGTGGGACAGCCCTGTGGGAAAGCCTCGTGGGAAAGCCTCCTGCAAAAACCTCGATGAAAGCCACAGATTTCTTCATCCACGCGAAGGGAAGCATGACACTGTGCTACAGCTCGGGAGGAAAGTGCACGTGCATGCCCCACTCGAGACGAGGACTGACTCCCCTGGGGAGACTCCAGAAGTACCCCAAGATCCATGTCAGCACTGGAGAGGAATCCTCAGGTTCCGGCACCGTCTCCACACAAGTCTTAGGCCCCGGCATCGACGGGGAGAGGAATCCCGAAGGGCCCCCTAGCAACTCGCATGGGGACTGGCCTTTCCTGAGGCCACCAGACCAGGTCCCTGAGGTCCTCGTCTTAAGTCGAGAGCACCTGTGGCAACTCTAGAAAATCCAGGAGGTTCTCCCCTCCAGGCGAGATGAAGCCCATTTCCGCGAGGCGTCTCGAGGCTAATCAACCTGGCCTCTGGAACTTCCAAAGGGTCCTTCACACCCTTGCTGCAACTCAAGAAGTTCCCCGACGTACCCTCTCCACTCGAGAAAGCACGAGAGTCCTGCCCACATCCAGAGAAGCCCCGTTTCCGCCTCATAGATCGAGAGGTGGAATCCTTTCCCTGCGTTGTCGGGAAAGAATTCCGGCGTTCCGGTCGCATCTCAAGAGGAGGCGGTCTCCACAGGAAACACGAGGGGGATCTCCAGGGTCGTGACACCATTCCCTGAGTGCCAGAGATTTCTCAGTCCATTCCAGGGAAACCTGTTTTCCCTGCACTGCCTCGACTTTCAAGCCGAGGATCGACTCACACACCACGGTGGCACGTGGGACAGCCCTGTGTGAAAGCCTCGTGGGAAAGCTCGTGGAAAGCCTCGAGGAAAGCCACAGATCCCTTGA
>NW_017217766.1:0-12318 GCF_001704415.2 Capra hircus | reverse complement strand
CAGCATCGAAGGGAGAGGTATCCCGAGAGGCCCCCGAGCACTCGCATGGGGACTGGGCTTTCCTGAGGCCCCCAGAGCGGGTCCCTGAGGTCCCGTCGTAAGTCGAGAGCACCTGCCGCAACTCGAGAAAAATCCAGGAGGTTCTCCCCTCCAGGCGAGATGAGGCCCATTTTCCGCTGAGGCGTCTCCAGGATATTCACTTACCTCTGGAACTTCCAAAGGGTTCTTCACACCCTTGCTGCAACTCAAGAAGTTCCGACATACTTCTCCCTCGAGAGGAAGCACGAGAGTCCCGCCCACATCCAGAGGGCCCCGTTTCCGCCTCCTAGCTCGAGGAGGGATCCTTTCCCCTTCGTGGTCGGGAAAGAATTCCCGGCGTTCCCGTTCCATCTCAAGAGGAGGCTCTCTGTACAGAAAAGGCGAGAGGAACTCCAGGGTCTTGCCACCATTCCCAGAGTCCCCCAGATGTCTCAGTACATTCCAGGGAAATCTGTTTTCCCTGCACTGCCTCGACTTTCAAGCCGAGGATCGACTCACAACATGGTGACAGGTGGGACAGCCCTGTGGAAAAGCCTCGTGTGGGAAAGCCTCGAGGGAAAGCCGCATACCCCTTGATCCACGCATAGGGAAGCGTGACACTGCTGCTACAGCTCGGGAGGAAAGCGCACGTGCATGCCCCCACTCGAGACCAGGACTGACTGCCCCTGGGAGAATCCAGAAGTACCCTCAAGATCCATGTCTGCACTGGAGAGGAATCCTCAGGTTCCGGCACTGAGTCCACACAAGGTCTTAGGCCCCAGCATCGACGGGAGAGGAATCCCGAGAGGCCCCCGAGCAACTCCCATGGGGACTGGCCTTTACTGAGGCCACCAGAACGGATCCCTGAGGCCCCTTCGTAAGTCGAGAGCACCTGCCGCAACTCGAGAAAATCCAGGAGGTTCTCCCCTCCAGACGAGATGACGCCCATTTCCGCTGAGGCAAGTAGGGGGTAATCACACTTTAAACTCTGGAACTTCCAAAGGGTCTTTCACACCCTGCTGCACCTCAAGAAGTTCCCCGACATACCCGTCTCCACTCTAGAGGAATGGGAGAGTCCGCCCCATATCCAGAGTGGCCCCCGTTTCGCCTGCTAGCTCGAGAGGAGGGTTCCTTTCCCTGCGTGGTCGGGAAAGAATTCCTAGCGTTCCCGTCGCATCTCAAGACGAGGCGCTCTCCACAGGAAAGGCGAGAAGAACTCCAGGATCAGGCCCCATTCCCAGAGTCCCCAAGATGTCTCAGTCCATTCCAGGGAAACCTGTTTTCCCTGCGCTGCCTCGACTTTCAAGCCGAGGATCGACTCACACCACGGTGGCACATGGACAGCCCTGTGGGAAAGCCTCGTGGGAAAGCCACAGATCCCTTGATCCTCGCGAAGGGAAGCGTGACACTGCTGCTACAGCTCGGGAGGAAAGCGCACGTGGCCCCCCACTCGAGACGAGGACTGACTCCCCTGGGGAGACTCCAGAAGTACCCCAAGAACCATGTCAGCACTGGAGAGGAATCCTCAGGTTCCGGCACCGAATCCACACAAGGTCTTATGCCGGGGTCCAGCCCGGTGGATCCAGGGAATTCGAAGGGTGGACGGCGTTGGTGTGGAAAGACTTGTTTATTATTGATGTAAGATTACATTAGGAAACTATAGTGTAGTAAGAAGATTAAGTGGAGGAAGAGTGCTGAATAGCTTGGTTTTCGCGGACGGCCAATAAAATTCCAGACAAGGAATTTGCACCACTACGTTGGGCCACCGGCGCCCGCTTGAATATCTAAGGGTGCCTCGCCTTAAGCTCCCTTTCATGCGGGTCTTAACAGCCAGGCCAAGTAAGTAGACCTGGCGAGCCTCCGCACTCCATGTGGAGATTCAGCCTGAAGTTATAGTAAAGAGCAGAGAGAAGGAAAGGTAGAGAAGAAGAAAGAGGGAGAAAGACACAGGGGGAGCCAGAGTCCAAGAAACCAGGCTGAGAGACTAGTTCGAGAAGCTGGTCGAGAAACTGGCCCCCGGCCCTGGCCTCCTCCTTTATTGTTCAGAAGGTCTTTTATACTTTTGATAATACATGGAGATCAATGGATAACACAAAATTATGTAGTGTTCGCAACCCAGATTCTTTCTGTATATCATTTTGTATACAAAAGGTCTCAGGTAATTTACATTATCTTCTGGCCAAGAGGATTGTTAACACTTTTTGGCTCTCTTCCTTAATGAATGTTAATTTTGTTTCCCCTGAAGTGTTTTTCTTTAATCTGCATCTCCTTAAAGCACTAAAGTTACATCTCTATAGAACAAAGGTGCAGTGGGTTATAACAAAGAAGGTACTTAACTCAAAGATCTAATGTTGCTAATACCAGGTCTACTACTTGTTTTTCACATACCAACTATATCTAAAAATAAAGGATATGAAAATTTGGCAGCAAGCATTGACCCAAAAAATGAAACTTTTAATCAGTCCTATTCTAAAGATTCTGACTCCTCAGAAGCTCCTGCATTCCTAGGATGTTTTAAGCTTCCTGTGCCTCCGGCGGTCAGGAGGCCTCAAACAATCACAAGCGCAGCTGTACGAGTTCTACAGGCAGGCTAGAAAGCCATCAGAGGGTTTTTGGATTGAAACACTCTTTCAAATGCAGAAGACTAACGCCCTGAATTGACTTTTTCCAGAAAGGTCAGAAGAGTGAAAAAGTAGAGCACAAAAACGGGCAGATTTTTGTTGGGTACATGCTTAAAAATTTCCAGAGGGGTCCCTGAAGTCTGAGCACGCCTTGCGTATGTCAGCTTCCTTCCTCATAACCTTGTCACGGGCGGGCTTCCTCACACTGGCTCCCGGCAGGCTTAGGCCCGGCATCGACGGGAGAGGAATCCCGAGAGGCCCCGAGGAACTCGCTTGGGACTGGCCTTTCCTGAGGCCACCAGAGCGGGTCCATGAGGTCCCCGTCGTAAGTCGAGAGCACAGGCCCCAACTCGAGAAAATCCAGGAGGTTCTCCCCTCCAGGCGACATGAGGCCCATTTCCGCTGAGGCGTCTCGAGGCTAATCACACCTAACATCTGGAACTTACAAAGGGTCTTTCACACCCTTGCTGCAACTCAAGAAGTTCCCCGACATACCCGTCTCCACTCGAGAGGAATCACGAGAGTCCCGCCCTCATCCAGAGGAGTCCCGTTTCCGCCTCCTAGCTAGAGAGGAGGGATCCTTCCCCTGCGTGGTCGGGAAAGAATTCCCGGCATTTCCGTCGCATCTCAAGAGGAGGCGCTCTCCACAGGAAAGGCGAGAGGAACTCCAGGGTCGTGCCACCATTCCCAGATCCCCCAGATATCTCAGTCCATTCCAGGGAAACCTGTTTTCCCTGCACTGCCTCGACTTTCAAGCCGAAGATCGACTCACACCACGGTGGCACGTGGGACAGCCCTGTGGGAAAGCCTCCTGGGCAAGCCTGGAGGGAAACCACAGATCCTTGATCCACGCGAAGGGAAGCGTGACACTGCTGCTACTCCTCGGGAGGAAAGCGCACGTGCATGCCGCAACTCGTGACGAGGACTGACTCCCCTGCGGAGACTCCAGAAGTACCCCAAAATCCATGTCAGCACTGGAGAGGAATCCTAAGGTTCCGCCACCGACTCCACACAAGGTCTTAGGCCCCATCGACAGGAGAGGAATCCCGAGAGGCCCCCTAGCAACTCGCATGGGGACTGGCCTTTCCTGAGGCCACCAGAGCGGTCCCTGTGGTCCCCGTCGTAAGGCGAGAGCACCTGCCGCAACTCGAGAAAATCCAGGAGGTTCTCCCTCCAGGCGAGATGAGGCCCATTTCCGCTGAGGCGTCTGGAGGCAAATCACACCTAACCTCTGGAACTTCCAAAGGGTCCTTCACGCCCTTGCTGCAACTCTACAAGTTCCCCGACATGCCCATCTCCACTCGAGAGGAAGCACTAGAGTCAGGCCCACATCCAGAGGAGCCCCGTTTCCGCCTCCTAGCTCGAGAGGAGGTATCCTTTCCCTTCGTGGTCGGGAGAGAATTCCCCGAGTTCCCGTCGCATCTCTAGAGGAGGCGCTCTCCAGAGGAAAGGCGAGAGGAACTCCAGGGTCGTGCCACCATTCCCAGAGCCCCCAGATGTCTCAGTCCATTCCAGGGAAACCTGTTTTCCCTGCACTGCCTCGACTTTCAAACCAAGGATCGAGACACACCACGGTGGCACGTGGGACAGCCCTGTGGGAAAGCCTCGTGGGAAAAAGCCTCGTGGGAAAGCCTCGAGGGAAAGCCACAGATCCCTTGATCACGCGAAGGGAAGAGTGACACTGCTGCTACAGCTCGGGAGGAAAGCGCAAGTGCATGCCCCCACTAGAGACGAGGACGGACTCCCGCGGGAGACTCCAGAAGTACCCCAAGATCCATGTCAGCACTGGAGAGGAATCCTCAGGTTCCGGCAAGGACTCCACACAAGGTCTTAGGCCCCGGCATCGACGGGGGAGGAATCCGAGAGGCCCCAGTGGAACTCGCATGGGGACTCTTCTTTCCTGAGGCCACCAGAGCGGGTCCCTGAGTTCCCCGTCGTAAGTCTAGAGCACCTGCGCAACTCGAGAAAATCCAGGAGGTTCTCCCCTCCAGGCGAGATGAGGCCATTTCCGCTGAGGCGTCTCGAGGCAATCACACCTAACCTCTGGAACTTCCAAAGGGTCCTTCACACCCTTGCTGCAACTCAAGAAGTTCCCCGACATACCCATCTCCACTCGAGAGGAAGCACGAGAGTCCCCACATCCAGAGGAGCCCCGTTTCCGCCTCCTAGCTCGAGAGGAGGTATCCTTTCCCTGCGTGGTCGGGAAAGAATTCCCGGTTCCCGTCGCATCTCAGAGGAGGCGCTCTCCAGAGGAAAGGCGAGAGGAACTCCAGGGTCGTGCCACCATTCCCAGAGTCCCCCAGATGTCTCAGTCCATTCCAGGGAAACCTGTTTTCCCTGCACTGCCTCGACTTTCAAGCCGAGGATCGACTCACACCACGTGGCACGTGGGACAGCCCTGTGGGAAAGCCTCGGGAAAGCCTCGTGGGAAAAAGCCTCGAGGGAAAGCCACAGATCCCTTGATCCACGCGAAGGAAAGCGCAACACTGCTGCTACAGCTCGGAGGAAAAGCGCACGTGCATGCCCCCACTCGAGACGAGGACTGACTCCCCTGGGGAGACTCCAGAAGTACCCCAAGATCCATGTCAGCACTGGAGAGGAATCCTCAGGTTCCGGCACTGACCCCACACAAGGTCTTAGGCCCGGACGGGAGAGGAATCCCGAGAGGCCCCCGAGCAACTCGCATGGGGACTGGCCTTTCCTGAGGCCACCAGAGCGGGTCCCTGAGGTCCCCGTCGTAAGTCGAGAGCACCTGCCGCAACTCGAGAAAACCAGGAGGTTCTCCCCTCCAGGCGAGATGAGGCCCATTTCCGCTGAGGCGTCTCGAGGCTAATCACACCTAACCTTGGAACTTCCAAAGGCCCTTCACCCCTTGCTGCAACTCAAGAAGTTCCCCGACATACCCGTCTCCACTCGAGAGGAAGCACGAGAGTCCCGCCCACATCCAGAGGAGCCCCGTTTCCGCCTCCTAGCTCGAGAGGAGGGATCTTTCCCTGCGTGTCGGAAAGAATTCCCGTTTCCCGTCGCATCTCAAGAGGAGGCGCTCTCCACAGGAAAGGCGAGAGGAACTCCAGGTCGTGCCACCATTCCAGAGTCCCCCAGATGTCTCAGTCCATTCCAGGGAAACCTGTTTCCCTGCACTGCCTCGACTTTCAAGCCGAGGATCGACTCACACCACGGTGGCACGTGGGACAGCCCTGTGGGAAAGCAAAAAGCCTCGAGGGAAAGCCACAGATCCTTGATCCACGGAAGGAAAGCGTGACACTGCTGCTACAGCTCGGGAGGAAAGCGCACGTGCATGCCCTCGAGACGAGGACTGACTCCCCTGGGAGACTCCAGAAGTACCCATCCATGTCAGCACTGGAGAGGAATCCTTCCGGCTCAGGGGAGTCAGCCTCGTCTTGCACGTGGGCTTCCTCCCGAGCTGTAGCAGCAGTGTCCGCTTCCTTCCGTGGATCAAGGATCTGTGGCTTTCCTCGAGGCTTTCCACGAGCTTTCCCACGCTTTCCCACAGGGCTGTCCCACGTGCCACCGTGGTGTGAGTCGATCCTCGGCTTGAAAGTCGAGGCAGTGCAGGGAAAACAGGTTTCCCTGGAATGGACTGAGACATCTGGGGACTCTGGGAATGGTGGCACGACCCTGGAGTTCCTCTCGCCTTTCCTGTGGAGAGCGCCTCCTCTTGAGATGCGACGGGAAACGGGAATTCTTTCCGACCACGCAGGGAAAGAATCCCTCCTCTCAGCTAGGAGGCGGAAACGGGTTCCTCTGGATGTGGGCGGGACTCTCGTGCTTCCTCTCGAGTGGAGACGGGTATGTCGGGGAACTTCTTGAGTTGCAGCAAGGGTGAAAGGACCCTTTGGAAGTTCCAGAGGTTAGGTGTGATAGCCTCGAGACGCCTCAGCGGAAATGGGCCTCATCTCGCCTGGAGGGAGAACCTCCTGGATTTTCTCGAGTTGCGGCAGGTGCTCTCGACTTACGACGGGGACCTCAGGGACCCGCTCTGGTGGCCTCAGGAAAGGCCAGTCCCCATGCGAGTTGCTCGGGGCCTCTCGGGATTCCTCTCCCGTCGATGCTGGGGCCTAAGACCTTGTGTGGGTCAGTGCCGAACCTGAGGATTCCTCTCCAGTGCTGACATGGATCTTGGGGTTTTCTGGAGTCTCCCCAGGGGAGTCAGTCCTCGTCTCGAGTGGGGCATGCACGTGCCTTTTCCTCCCGAGCTGTAGCAGCAGTGTTGCGCTTTCCTTCGCTGGATCAAGGCATCTGTGGCTTTCCCTCGAGGCTTTCCCACGAGGCTTTCCCACGGGCTTTCCCACGAGGCTTTCCCACAGGGCTGTCCCACGTGCCACCGTGGTGTGAGTCGATCCTCGGCTTGAAAGTCGAGGCAGTGCAGGGAAAACAGGTTTCCCTGGAATGGACTGAGACATCTGGGGACTCTGGGAATGGTGGCACGACCCTGGAGTTCCTCTCGCCTTTCCTGTGGAGAGCGCCTCCTCTTGAGATGCGACGGGAACGCGGGAATTCTTCCGACACGCAGGGAAAGGATCCTCCTCTCGAGCTAGGAGGCGGAAACGGGGCTCCTCTGGATGTGGGCCGACTCTCGTGCTTCCTCTCGAGTGGAGACGGGTATGTCGGGGAACTTTGAGTTGCAGCAAGGGTGTGAAGGACCCTTTGGAAGTTCCAGAGGTTAGGTGTGATTAGCCTCGAGACGCCTCAGCGGAAATGGGCCTCATCTCGCCTGGAGGGGAGAACCTCCTGGATTTTCTCGAGTTGCGGCAGGTGCTCTAGACTTACGACGGGGAACTCAGGGACCCGCTCTGGTGGCCTCAGGAAAGAAGAGTCCCCATGCGAGTTCCACTGGGGCCTCTCGGGATTCCTCCCCCCGTCGATGCCGGGGCCTAAGACCTTGTGTGGAGTCCTTGCCGGAACCTGAGGATTCCTCTCCAGTGCTGACATGGATCTTGGGTACTTCTGGAGTCTCCCCGGGGAGTCCGTCCTCGTCTCGAGTGGGGCATGCACTTGCGCTTTCCTCCCGAGCTGTAGCAGCAGTGTCACTCTTCCCTTCGCGTGATCAAGGGATCTGTGGCTTTCCCTCGAGGCTTTCCACGAGGCTTTCCCACGAGCTTTTTTCCACAGGGCTGTCCCACGTGCCACCGTGGTGTGTGAATTTGAAAGTCGAGGCAGTGCAGGGAAAACAGGTTTCCCTGGAATGGACTGAGACATCTGGGGGCTCTGGGAATGGTGGCACGACCCTGGAGTTCCTCTCGCCTTTCCTCTGGAGAGCGCCTCCTCTAGAGATGCGACGGGAACTCGGGAATTCTCTCCGACCACGAAGGGAAAGGATACCTCCTCTCGAGCTAGGAGGCGGAAACGGGGCTCCTCTGGATGTGGGCCTGACTCTAGTGCTTCCTCTCGAGTGGAGATGGGCATGTCGGGGAACTTGTAGAGTTGCAGCAAGGGCGTGAAGGACCCTTTGGAAGTTCCAGAGGTTAGGTGTGATTTGCCTCCAGACGCCTCAGCGGAAATGGGCCTCATCTCGCCTGGAGGGGAGAACCTCCTGGATTTTCTCGAGTTGCGGCAGGTGCTCTCGCCTTACGACGGGGACCACAGGGACCCGCTCTGGTGGCCTCAGGAAAGGCCAGTCCCCATGCGAGTTGCTAGGGGCCTCTCGGGATTCCTCTCCTGTCGATGCGGGGCCTAAGACCTTGTGTGGAGTCGGTGGCGGAACCTTAGGATTCCTCTCCAGTGCTGACATGGATTTTGGGGTACTTCTGGAGTCTCCGCAGGGGAGTCAGTCCTCGTCACGAGTTGCGGCATGCACGTGCGCTTTCCTCCCGAGGAGTAGCAGCAGTGTCACGCTTCCCTTCGCGTGGATCAAGGGATCTGTGGTTTCCCTCCAGGCTTGCCCAGGAGGCTTTCCCACAGGGCTGTCCCACGTGCCACCGTGGTGTGAGTCGATCTTCGGCTTGAAAGTCGAGGCAGTGCAGGGAAAACAGGTTTCCCTGGAATGGACTGAGATATCTGGGGATCTGGGAATGGTGGCACGACCCTGGAGTTCCTCTCGCCTTTCCTGTGGAGAGCGCCTCCTCTTGAGATGCGACGGAAATGCCGGGAATTCTTTCCCGACCACGCAGGGGAAGGATCCCTCCTCTCTAGCTAGGAGGCGGAAACGGGACTCCTCTGGATGAGGGCGGGACTCTCGTGATTCCTCTCGAGTGGAGACGGGTATGTCGGGGAACTTCTTGAGTTGCAGCAAGGGTGTGAAAGACCCTTTGTAAGTTCCAGATGTTAGGTGTGATTAGCCTCGAGACGCCTCAGCGGAAATGGGCCTCATGTCGCCTGGAGGGGGAACCTCCTGGATTTTCTCGAGTTGGGGCATGTGCTCTCGACTTACGACGGGGACCTCAGGACCCGCTCTGGTGGCCTCAGGAAAGGCCAGTCCCCAAGCGAGTTCCTCGGGGCCTCTCGGGATTCCTCTCCCGTCGATGCCGGGCCTAAGCCTGCCGGGAGCCAGTGTGAGGAAGCCCGCCCGTGACAAGGTTATGAGGAAGGAAGCTGACATACGCAAGGCGTGCTCAGACTTCAGGGACCCCTCTGGAAATTTTTAAGCATGTACCCCAACAAAAATCTGCCGGTTTTTGTGCTCTACTTTTTCACTCTTCTGACCTTTTCTGGAAAAAGTCAATTCAGGGCGTTAGTCTTCTGCATTTGAAAGAGTGTTTCAATCCAAAAACCCTCTGATGGCTTTCTAGCCTGCCTGTAGAACTCGTACAGCTGCGCTTGTGATTGTTTGAGGCCTCCTGACCGCCGGAGGCACAGGAAGCTTAAAACATCCTAGGAATGCAGGAGCTTCTGAGGAGTCAGAATCTTTAGAATAGGACTGATTAAAAGTTTCATTTTTTGGGTCAATGCTTGCTGCCAAATTTTCATATCCTTTATTTTTAGATATAGTTGGTATGTGAAAAACAAGTAGTAGACCTGGTATTAGCAACATTAGATCTTTGAGTTAAGTACCTTCTTTGTTATAACCCACTGCACCTTTGTTCTATAGAGATGTAACTTTAGTGCTTTAAGGAGATGCAGATTAAAAAAAACACTTCAGGGGAAACAAAATTAACATTCATTAAGGAAGAGAGCCAAAAAGTGTTAACAATCCTCTTGGCCAGAAGATAATGTAAATTACCTGAGACCTTTTGTATACAAAATGATATACAGAAAGAATCTGGGTTGCGAACACTACATAATTTTGTGTTATCCATTGATCTCCATGTATTATCAAAAGTATAAAAGACCTTCTGAACAATAAAGGAGGAGGCCAGGGGCCGGGGCCAGTTTCTCGGACCAGCTTCTCGAACTAGTCTCTCAGCCTGGTTTCTTGGGACTCTGGCTCCCCCTGTGTCTTTCTCCCTCTTTCTTCTTCTCTACCTTTCCTTCTCTCTGCTCTTTACTATAACTTCAGGCTGAATCTCCACATGGAGTGCGGAGGCTCGCCAGGTCTACTTACTTGGCCTGGCTGTTAAGACCCGCATGAAAGGGAGCTTAAGGCGAGGCACCCTTAGATATTCAAGCGGGCGCCGGTGGCCCAACGTAGGTGGTGCAAATTCCTTGTCTGGAATTTTATTGGCCGTCCGCGAAAACCAAGCTATTCAGCACTCTTCCTCCACTTAATCTTCTTACTACACTATAGTTTCCTAATGTAATCTTACATCAATAAATAAACAAGTCTTTCCACACCAACGCCGTCCACCCTTCGAATTCCCTGGATCCACCGGGGCTGGACCCCGGCATAAGACCTTGTGTGGATTCGGTGCCGGAACCTGAGGATTCCTCTCCAGTGCTGACATGGATCTTGGGGTACTTCTGGAGTCTCCCCAGGGGAGTCAGTCCTCGTCTCGAGTGGGGGCATGCACGTGCGCTTTCCTCCCGAGCTGTAGCAGCAGTGTCACGCTTCCCTTCGCGAGGATCAAGGCTGTGGACGAGGCTTTCCCACAGGGCTGTCCCATGTGCCACCGTGGTGTGAGTCGATCCTCGGCTTGAAAGTCGAGGCAGCGCAGGGAAAACAGGTTTCCCTGGAATGGACTGAGACATCTTGGGGACTCTGGGAATGGGGCCTGATCCTGGAGTTCTTCTCGCCTTTCCTGTGGAGAGCGCGCTCGTCTTGAGATGCGACGGGAACGCTAGGAATTCTTTCCCGACCACGCAGGGAAAGGAACCCTCCTCTCGAGCTAGCAGGCGGAAACGGGGCCACTCTGGATATGGGCGGGACTCTCCCATTCCTCTAGAGTGGAGACGGGTATGTCGGGGAACTTCTTGAGGTGCAGCAAGGGTGTGAAAGACCCTTTGGAAGTTCCAGAGTTTAAGTGTGATTACCCCCTACTTGCCTCAGCGGAAATGGGCGTCATCTCGTCTGGAGGGGAGAACCTCCTGGATTTTCTCGAGTTGCGGCAGGTGCTCTCGACTTACGAAGGGGCCTCAGGGATCCGTTCTGGTGGCTCAGTAAAGGCCAGTCCCCATGGGAGTTGCTCGGGGCCTCTCGGATTCCTCTCCCGTCGATGCTGGGGCCTAAGACCTTGTGTGGACTCAGTGCCGGAACCTGAGGATTCCTCTCCAGTGCAGACATGGATCTTGAGGGTACTTCTGGATTCTCCCCAGGGCAGTCAGTCCTCGTCTCGAGTGGGGGCATGCACGTGCGCTTTCCTCCCGAGCTGTAGCAGCAGTGTCACGCTTCCCTTGCGTGGATCAAGGGTCTGGCTTTCCCTCGAGGCTTTCCCACGAGGCTTTCCCACGAGGCTTTCCACAGGGCTGTCCCACCTGCACCATGTTGTGAGTCGATCCTCGGCTTGAAAGTCGAGGCAGTGCAGGGAAAACAGTTTCCCTGGAATGGACTGAGACATCTGGGGGACTCTGGGAATGGTGGCACCCTGGAGTTCCTCTCGCCTTTCTTGTACAGAGAGCCTCCTCTTGAGATGGGTCGGAACGCCGGGAATTCTTTCCCGACCACGAAGGGAAAGGATCCTCCTCTCGAGGTAGCAGGCGGAAACGGGGCCCCTCTGGATGTGGGCGGGACTCTCGTGCTTCCTCTCGAGGGAGACAGGTATGTCGGGGGAACTTCTTGAGTTGCAGAAAGGGTGTGAAGAACCCTTTGGAAGTTCCAGAGGTAAGGTGAATATCCTGAGACGCCTCAGCGGAAATGGGCCTCATCTCGCCTGGAGGGAGAACCTCCTGGATTTTCTCGAGTTGCGGCAGGTGCTCTCGACTTACGACGGGGACCTCAGGGACCCGCTCTGGGGCCTCAGGAAAGCCAGTCCCATGCGAGTTGCTCGGGGCCTCTCGGGATACCTCTCCCTTCGATGCTGGGGCCTAAGCCCTTGTGTGGAGTCGGTGCCGGAACCTGAGGTTCCTCTCCTACTGACATGGATCTTGGGGTACTTCTGCAGTCTCCCCAGGGGAGTCAGTCCCCGTCTCGAGTGGGGGCATGCACGTGCGCTTTCCTCCCGAGCTGTAGCAGCAGTGTCACGCTTCCCTACGCGTGGATCAAGGGATCTGTGGCTTTCCCTCGAGGCTTTCGCACGAGGCTTTCCCCACAGGGCTGTCCACGTGCCATCGTGGTGTGAGTCGATCCTCGGCTTGAAAGTCGAGGCAGTGCAGGGAAAACAGTTTCCCTGGAATGGACTGAGACATC
>NW_017217765.1:0-12319 GCF_001704415.2 Capra hircus | reverse complement strand
GCCCTTCGGTTGAGATATCCAAAGCAGGGAACAAAGCCAGCTCTGTCAGAAGGAGGAAAACAGCAATGGGATGGATTTTCAAGCAGTTGCTAAGTCACACCACGTTAGGGCTCCCCGGGAAAGAAATGCGAATTTTGGCCTCTAGGCCCAGTATCCAGATGTGTGCACAGGATATTTTCCCCACAGGATCCAAGAATGTTCCAGACAGACCTAAGCTCACTAGCTCTCTCCTGCAGAGGAAATGAAATATTGTTGCTGAACCACGAAAAGATGCTGGGATTCTTGGCTTATGGAGGAGAAGAATTCAATCCAGGGCCCAAGACGAGGCTTGATTGCTCAGAGCTTTTGTGCAATAGAGTTTTATTAAAGTATAAAGGAGATAGAGAAAGCTTCTGACAGAGACATCACAAGGGGCAGAAAACGTACCCCCTTGCTAGTGTTAGTAATGGAGTTATATACTCTCCAATAAGTTATGACGAACAAAAGAATGTCTGGAGGTTGTAAAGACTCACTAGACCTACTCCCATAATTGACATTTTAAGATAACAGGATTAGCCAGAAGGTTTTTTCCAGAGACCGTCCTCAAGAAGGATGCATGATTGTTATATAATCCTAAGGAATGTAGAGGGAAAAACAGTTTGTCCTTTCTTCCTCCTTGAGAATTCTAGACCCCTCTCTCCTTGGGGACCCTTGAACTTCTTAGAAACCTGCCTTGGCAATGACTCTCTCAGAAACATGATTGAACAGCCGTTTGGAGCTTCCTTTGACTTTCCCTGGGAGGGAGGGAGCCCTCCCTGAGCACAGGGCCTCAGGGGCCATGGCCAATGAAAAAGAATCTCCCAGCAAGTGCTTTTCAGCCCTGTGTGACTCTCAGCCCACAGGAGGCTGAGAAAACTCTCTTCCTTGGAGGAAGGAAAGGCAGCCCAAGAGTGTGTTTTCAGGCCTGTATCTTGCAGCAAGTGTTTGGCTTGTTAGACAGAAGACCTGCAGGCCTGTTCCAACAGACTCAATTCCAGAATCAGGGCCTTGTGTCTCCCTGCAGTTTCCTGGCCTTGCAAACACATTCCTAGTTGAGAGCAGTCCTGCCCATGGGGACTGCTGCGGGAGTGTGTCTGAGGGGGGCCAGGTGTCATGCTGGGGTCACCTGGTCGAGGGCACCTTGCACCTCCAATGGACCCCAGGCAAGGAGTTGCAGGCCACCACCTTGCTTCTGAAATCCCAAAATGGGGAGCAAAGCTCGCTCTGTCAGAGGGAAGAAAACAGCAACAGGATGGATTTTCAAGCAGTTGCTAGGCTGTACTGCGTTAGGGCTCCAAGGAAGGAAAATGCGAATTTTAGCCCCTACGACTGGTATCCAGGTGGGCTCCCAGGATGATTTCCCCGCAGGATCCAAGAACGTTCCAGACAGACCTGGGCTCACTAGCTCCCTCCTGCAGAGGAAACATGAGAGAACAGCTGTTTGGAGGTTGCTTTGACTTCCCCTGGGAGGGTAGGATCCCTCCCTGGGTGCAGGGCCTCAGGGGCCATTGCCGCTGAGAAATGCCCTCTAAGCCAGACCTTTCCAGCCTTGTATGACTCAGCACGGAGGAGACTGGAAAAGCTCTCTTCCTTGGAGGAAGGAAAGGCAGCCCCAGAGAGTGTGTTTTCACACCTGTATCTTGCAGCAAGTGTTTGGCGTCTCAGACGTCAGACCTCCAGGCCTGCTCCAACGGCCTCAGTTCCAGAGTCAGGGCCGTGTGTCTCCCTGCATTTTCTGAGCCTTGGGAACACATTCCTAGGTCAGAACAGTCCTGCCCATGGGGAAGGAGGCTGCGGGAGTGTGTCTGAGGGGGTCGGGTGCCATGCTGGTGTCCAATAGACCCGGTACCTCCAATAGACCCCAGGACAACAGCGGTGGGGCTCCCCCTGGCTTCCGAAATGCCAAAGCGAGAAGCAAAGCTAGCTCTATCAGAAGGAAGAAAAGAGCAATCGGATGGATGTTCAGGCTGTTGCTGGGCCGCACCACTTCAGGGTCCCCCCGAGAGGAACAGGCGCCCTGTGGCCCCTAGGTCCGATATGCAGGTTAACACACAGGGTGTGTCCCCATAGGAGCCAAGAATTTTCCTGACAGACCTAGGCTCACTAGAGCTCTCCTACAGGGCAAAAGGGGTAGAACAGACTGTGGATGTGACTCTGCCTTTCCCAGCGAGCATGGGGCCCTCCCTACGGCCCCGGGCTCCAGGGAAAATTGTCCCTGAAAAATGACCTCCAAGAAGCGCTTTTCCAGCAGGCTGGGATGCAGAGTTCACAGGATGCGGGGAAAGTGATCGTCCTTCAGGGAAGAAGAGGCAGCCACCCAGTGTGTGTTTGCAAGCCTGTATTTGGAAGAAACTGGTTAGCTCCTTCAAGGGGAGACCTCCAGGTCTGCTCAGAGGACCGAAAATTCCGAGAGGCAGCACCATGCATCTCCCCTGTCCTTTCTGAGCCTTAGAAAGACATTCCTAGCCTATACGCGGTATTGCTCATGAAGAAGCAGGATGCAGGAATGTGTCAGACATGACTGGGTGCCTTCCTGGGTTCAGCTCCGTGAGGGGGCATTTCCACTCAGGAGTAGGTCCCATGCCTCCTTGGGGAGGAAGTGGGGCCCGCTTGCCTCCAAATTGCCAAAGGCTGGAACAAAGCTAGTTCTATCAGAGGTAAGAAAAGAGCAATTGGATGGATGTGGAAGCTGTTGCTGGGCCGCACTGCTTCAGGCCCCCCACCCCTCCGCCCCGAGAGAAACAGGCGCCCTGTGGCCCCTAGGTCCTGGATGCAGTTTCACACATAGAATGTGTCCCATAGGAGCCAAGAATTTTCCTGACAGACCTAGGCTCACTAGAGCTCTCCTACAGAGCAAAGGGGATGGGACAGATGTTGTGGCTGTGGCTCTGCCTTTCCCTGGGAGTGTGGAGCCGCTCCCTATGGCCCCCGGGGCTCCAGGGGAAATTGCCCCTGAATAATGACCTCCAAGAAGCGCTTTTCCAACTGGCTGAGACGTGGAGTTCTCAGGATGCAGGGAAAGCGAGTGTCCTTCGGGGAAGCAAAGGCAGTCACACTGTTATCATGACTTACTAGAATAGTAGGTACCTTCTCCGGTTGGGCAGAGGCCTTCCCTACCTGATCTGAAAAAGAAAATGAAGTAGCTCGCTGATTTGAGAAATAATTCCCAGACTTGGGTTTCCAACCAGTATAGAATCCGACAATGGGCCCTGTCTTTGTAGCCGCGTTAATTAACAGGTATGTGAAGCTCTAAATATCAGTGGAAATTACATACAGCATATAGGCCCCAGTGTTCTGGAATGGATGGAAAGAAAACAACCAAACTCTTGAAGAGACACTTTCAAAATGGATCATAGAGACTGACTGTACATGGATGGGCTTGCTTCCGGCAGACTTACTCATATTACGGGTAACCGCACGTTCCCACAGTTGTTGTCCTTATGAAATTTTCTATGGGAGACCCCCTCCCACAGTGAGGCAGGTGTTAGCAGATTTGCCACAAGTAAGGGGGTGGGATTTCACAGCAGATGGAACAATTAGGTAAGGTAATAAATCAGGTAACTAAGTTTGTATAAAAAAGAATCTCATTCCCCCTTGAGGAACAGATTCATGAATTTGTGCTCAGTGATCAGGTGTGGCTCAATGACTGGAAACACAATTCCTTGGCCTGACATCGGAAAGGTCCTTATACTGTTGTTTTAGCCACAATTCTGAAAGAGATGGGAATACCAGACCACCTAAATCCTGCCTGCTTTGAGAAATCTGGATGAAGGTCAGGAAGCAACAGTTAGAGCAGGACATGGAACAACAGACTGGTTCAAAAAGGAAAAGGGAGTATGTCAAGGCTGTATATTGGTCACCCTGTTTATTTAACTTATATGCAGAGTACATCATGAAACATGCTGGGATGGAAGATACATGAACTGGAATCAAGATTGGCCGGTAGAAATATCAATCAACTTAGATATGCAGATGACACCACCATTATGGCAGAACGTGAAGAGGAAAGGGTATGTCGGGGAACTTCTTGAGTTGCAGCAAGGGTGTGAAGGACCCTTTGGAAGTTCCAGAGGTTAGGTGTGGTTAGTCTCGAGATGCCTCAGCAGAAATGGGCCTCATGTCGCCTGGAACGGAGAGGCTCCTGGATATTTCCGAGTTTCAGCAGGTGCTCTCCTTGTGTGGAGTCGGGGCCGGAAGCTGAGGATTCCTCTCCCAGTGCTGACATGGATTTTGGGGTACTTTCTGGAGTCTCCACAAGGGGAGTCAGGCCTCGTCTCGAGTGGGGGCATGAGCGTGCCATTTCCTCCCATGCTGTAGCAGCAGTGTCACGGTTCCCCTTGCGTGGACCAAGGGATCTGTGGCTTTCCCTCGAGTCTTTCCCCACGAGGCTTTCCCACAGGGCTGTCCCACGTGTCACGGTGGTGTGAGTCGATCCTCGGCATGAAAGCCGGAGGCAGTGCAGGGAAAACAGGTTCCTGTGGAACGGACTGACACATCTGGGGGAGTCTTGGAATGGTGGCACGACCCTGCAGTTCCTCTCCCCTTTCCTTTGGAGAGCGCCACCTTGAGATGCGATGGGAATGCCGGGAATTCTTTTCCGAACAAGCAGGGAAAGGATCCCTCATCTCGAGGTACGAGCGCGGAAACGGAGCTCCTCAGGATGTGGCCGGGACCATCCTGCTTCCTCTTGAGTGGAGACGGGTGTGTCGGGGAACTTCTTGAGTTGCAGCTTGACTGTGAAAGACTCTTTGGAAAGTTCCAGAGGTCAAGTGTGATTAGCCTCGAGACACCTCAGTGGAAACTGGCCTCATCTCGCCTGCAGGGGAGAACCTCCTGTATTTTACCGGAGTTTCGGCAGGTGCTCTCGACTTACGACGGGGACTTCAGGGACCCGGTCTGTTGGCCTCAGGAAAGGCCAGTCCCCATGCGAGTTGCTTGGGGGCCTCTCAGGATTCCTCTCCCGTCGATGCAGGGGCCTAAGATCTTGTGTGGAGTCGGTGCCGGAACCTGAGGATTCCTCTCCAGTGCTGACAGGGATCTTGGGTACTTCTGGAGTCTCCCCAGGAAAATCATTCTGCATCTCGAGTGGGGGCATGCACATGCGATTTCCTCCCGAGCTGTAGCAGCAGTGTCACGCTTCTCTTCGCGTGGATCAAGGGATCTGTGGCTTTCCCTCGAGGGTTTCCCACAGGGCTGTCCCACGTGCCACCGTGGTGTGAGTCCGATCCTCAGCTTGAAAGTCGAGACAGTGCAGGGAAAACAGGTTTCCCTGGAATGGACTGAGACATCTGGGGGACTCTGGGAATGGTGGCACGACCCTGGAGTTCCTCTCGCCTTTCCTGTGGAGAGCGCCTCCTCTTGAGATGCGACCGGAACGCCAGGAATTCTTTCTCGACCACGCAGGGAAAGGATCCCGCCTCTCGAGCTACGGGGCGGAAACGGGGCTCCTCTGGATTGTTGGCGGGGTTCTCGTGCTTCCTCTTGAGTGGAGACGGGTATGTCGGGGAACTTCTTGAGTTGCAGCAAGGGTGTGAAGGACCCTTTGGAAGTTCGAGACGTTCGATGTGATAAGCCTCGAGACGTCTCAGCGGAAATGGGCCTCATCTCGCCTGGAGGGGAGAACCTCCTGGACTTTGTCGAGTTGCCCGCAGTTGCTCTTTACTTACGACGGGGACCTCAGGGACCCGCTCTGGTGGCCTCAGGAAAGGCCAGTCCCCATGCGAGTTGCTCGGGGGCCTCTCGGGATTCCTCTCCCGTCGATGCCGGGGCCTAAGATCTTGTGTGGAGTCGGTGCCGGAACCTGAGCATTCCTCTCCAGTGCTGACATGGATCTTGGAGTATTTCTGGAGTCTTCCCAGGGGAGTCAGTCCTCGTCTTCGAGTGGGGTCATGCACCTGCCCTTTCCTCCCGAGCTGTAGCAGCAGTGTCCCGCTTCCCTTCGCGTGGATCAAGGGATCTGTGGCTTTCCCTCGAGGCTTTCCACGAGGCCCCACGAGGCTTTCCCACAGGGCTGTCCCACGTGCCACCGTGGTGTGAGTCGATCCTCGGCTTTGAAAGTCGAGGCAGTGCAGGGAAAACAGGTTTCCCTGGAATGGACTGAGACATCTGGGGGACTCTGGGAATGGTGGCAACGACCCTGGAGTTCTCTCGCCTTTCTGTGGAGAGCGCCTCCTCTTGAGATGCGACGGGAACGCCGGGAATTCTTTCCCGACCACGCAGGGAAAGGATCCCTCGTCTCGAGCTAGGAGGCGGAAACGGGGCTCCTCTGGATGTGGCGGGACTCTCGTGCTTCCTCTCGAGTGGAGACGGGTATGTTCGGGGAACTATTTTGAGTTGCCAGCAAGGGTGTGAAGGACCCTTTGGAAGTTCCAGAGGTTAGGTGTGATTAGCCTCGAGACGCCTCAGCGGAAATGGGCCTCATCTCGCCTGGAGGGGAGAACCTCCTGGATTTTCTCGAAGTTGCTGGCAGGTGCTCTCGACTTACGACGGGGACCTCAGGGACCCGCTCTGGTGGCCTCAGGAAAGGCCAGTCCCCATGCGAGTTGCTCGGGGCCTCTCGGGATTCCTCTCCCGTCGATGCCGGGTGCCTAAGACCTTGTGTGGAGTCGGTGCTGGAACCTGAGGATTCCTCTCCAGTGCCTGACATGGATCTTGGGGTACTTCTGGAGTCTCCCCAGGGGAGTCAGTCCTCGTCTCGAGTGGGGGCTATGCACGTGCGCTTTTCCTCCCGAGCTGTAGCAGCAGTGTCAGCTTCCCTTCGCGTGGATCAA
The DNA here is from genome assembly GCF_001704415.2 of Capra hircus. NCBI lineage: Eukaryota > Metazoa > Chordata > Mammalia > Artiodactyla > Bovidae > Capra > Capra hircus. The sequence continues at coordinate 5,531 of NW_017217765.1, read as the reverse complement.
GGGGATCTGTGGCTTTCGCTGAGGCTTTCCCACGAGACTTTCCCACAGACGGCTTTCCCACAGGGCTGTCCCACAGTGCCACCGTGGTGTGAGTCGATCCTCGGCTTGAAAGTCGAGGCAGTGCAGGGAAAACAGGTTTCCCTGGAATGGACTGAGACATCTGGGGGACTCTGGGAATGGTGGCACGACCCTGGAGTTCCTCTCGCCTTTCCTGTGGAGAGCGCCTCCTCTTGAGATGCGACGGGAACGCCGGGAATTCTTTCCCGACACGCAGGGAAAGGATTCCCTCCTCTCGAGCTAGGAGGCGGAAACGGGGCTCCTCTGGATGTGGGCGGGACTCTCGTGCTTCCTCTCGAGTGGAGACGGGTATGTCAGGGGAACTTCTTGAGTTGCAGCATAGGGTGTGAAGGACCCTTTTGGAAGTTCCAGAGGTTAGGTGTGATTAGCCTCGGAGACGCCTCAGCGGAAATGGGCCTCATCTCGCCTGGAGGGGAGAACCTCCTGGATTTTCTCGAGTTGGGACAGGTGCTCTCGACTTACGACGGGGACTCAGGGACCCGCTCTGTGGCCTCAGGAAAGGCAGTCCCCATGCGAGTTGCTCGGGGGCCTCTCCGGATTCCTCTCCCGTCCGATGCCGGGGGCCTAAGATCTTGTGTGGAGTTCGTGCCGGAACCTGAGGCATTCCTCTCCAGTGCTGACATGGATCTTGGGTACTTTCTGGAGTCTCCTCAGGGGAGTCAGTACCTCTGTCTCGAGTGGGGCATGCACGTGCACTTTCCTCCCGAGCTGTAGCAGCAGTGTCACTGCTTCCCTTCTCGTGGATCAAGGGATCCGTGGCTTTCCCTCGAGGCTTTCCCACGAGGCTTTTCCCACGAGTCTTTCCCACAGGTATGTCCCACGTGCACCGTGGTGTGAGTCGATCCTCGGCTTGAAAGTCGAGCAGTGCAGGGAAAACAGGTTTCCCTGGAATGGACTGAGACATCTGGGGACTCTGGGAATGGTGGCACGACCCTGGAGTTCCTCTCGCCTTCCTGTGGAGAGTGCTCCTCTTGAGATGCGACGGGAAACGCCTGGAATTCTTTCCCGAACCACGCAGGGAAAGGATCCCTCCTCTCGAGCTAGGAGGCGGAAACGGGGCTCCTCTGGATGTGGGCGGGATTCTCGTGCTTCCTCTCCAGTGGAGACGGGTATGGTCTCGGGACTTCTTGAGTTGCAGCAAGGGTGTGAAGGACCCTTTGGAAGTTCCAGGGGTTAGGTGTGTTAGCCTCGAGACGCCTCAGTCGGAAATGGGCCTCATCTGGCCTAGGAGGGAGAACCTCCTGGATTTTCTCGAGTTGCAGCAGGTGCTCCTCGACTTACGACGGGGACCTCAGGAACCCGCTCTGTTGGCCTCAGGAAAGGCCAGTCCCCCATGCGAGCTGCCTTGTCGGGCCCTCTCGGGATTCCTCTCCCGTCGATGCGGGGCCTAAGATCTTGTGTGGAGTCGGTGCGGGAACCTGAGGATTCCCTCTTCCAGTGCTGGACATGGATCTTGGGGTACTTTCTGGAGTCTCCCCAGGGAAAGTCATTCTGCCATCTCAAGTGGGGGCATGCACATGAGATTTCCTCCCGAGCTGTAGCAGCAGTGTCACGCTTCCTTCGCGTGGATCAAGGGATCTGTGGCTTTCGCCTCGAGCGCTTTCCTCTAAGCTTTCCCACGAGGCTTTCCCACAGGGCTGTCCCACGAGTGCCACCATGTGGTGTGAGTACGATCCTCGGCTTGAAAGTCGAGGCAGTGCAGGGAAAACAGGTTTCCCTGGAGTGGACTGAGTCATCTGGGGGACTCTGGGAATGGTGGCACGACCCTGGAGTTCCTCGCGCCTTATCCTGTGGAGAGCGCCTCCTCTTGAGATGCGGCGGGAACGCCGAGGAATACTTTCCTCGACCACGCAGGGAAAGGATCCCGCCTCTCTGAGCTAGGAGGCGGAAACGGGGCTGTCTCTGGATATTGGGCGGGACTCTCGAGCTTCCTCTCGAGTGGAGACGGGTATGTGGGGGAACTTCTTGAGTTGGCAGCAAGGGTGTGAAGGACCCTTTGGAAGTTCGAGAGTTAGATGTGATTAGCCTCGAGACGCCCTCAGCGGAAATGGGCCTCATCTCGCCTGGAGGGGAGAACCTCCTGGACTTTTGTCGAGTTGCGGCAGGTGCTCTCGACTTAACGACGGGACTTCAGGGACCCGCTCTGGTGGCTCAGGAAAGGCCAGTCCCATGCGAGTTGCTCCGGGCCTCTCGGGATTCCTCTCCCTTCGATGCCTGGGGCCTAAGACCTTGTGTGGAGTCAGTGCCGGAACCTGAGGATTCCTCTCCAGTGCTGACATGGATCTTTGGGCTACTTCTGGAGTCTCCCAGGGGAGTCAGTCCTCGTCTCGAGTGGGGCATGCACGTGGCGCTTTCCTCCGAGCTGTAGCAGCAGTGTCGCCTTCCCTTCGCGTGGATCAGGGATCTGTGCTTTCCCTCGAGGCTTTCCCACGAGGCTTTCCCACGAGGCTTTCCCACAGGGCTGTCCCACGTGCCACCATTGGTGTGAGTACGATCCTCGCTTGAAAGTCGAGGCAGTGCAGGGAAAACAGGTTTCCTGGAGTGGACTGAGACATCTGGGGGACTCTGGGAATGGTGGCATGACCCTGGAGTTCCTCTCCGACTTTCCTGTGGAGAGCGCCTCCTCTTGAGATGCGGACGGGAAACGCCGGGAATTCTTTCCCGACCACGCAGGGAAAGGATCCCTCCTCTCGAGCTAGGAGGGCGGAAACGGGGCTCCTCTGGATAGTGGGGGGACTCTCGTGCTTCTCTCGAGTGAGAGCGGTATGTCGGGAACTTCTTGAGTTGCAGCAAGGGTGTGAAGGACCCTTTGGAAGTTCCAGATGTTAGGATGTGATTAGCCTCGAGACGCCTCAGCGGAAATGGCCTCATCTCGCCCTGGAGGGGAGAACCTCCTGGATTTCCTCGAGTTGCGGCAGGTGCTCTCGACTTACGACGGGGACCTCAGGGACCCGCTCTGGTGGCCTCAGGAAAGGCCAGTCCCATGCGAGTTGCTCGGGGCCTCTCAGGATTCCTCTCCCGTCGATGCGGGGCCTAAGATCTTGTGTGGAGGCGCCGGAACCTGAGGATTCCTCTCCAGTGCTGACATGGATCTTGGGGTACTTCTGGAGTCTCCCAGGGAGTCAGTCCTCGTCTTCGAGTGGGGCATGCACGTGCGCTTTCCTCCGAGCTGTAGCAGCAGTGTCACGCTTCCCTTCGCGTGGATCAAGGGATCTTGGCTTTCCCTCGAGGCTTACCCACGAGGCTTTCCCACAGGCTTCCCACAGGGCTGTCCCAAGTGCCACCGTGGTGTGAGTCGATCCTCGGCTTGAAAGTCGAGGCAGTGCAGGGAAAACAGGTTTCCCTGGAATGGACTGAGACATCTGGGGGACTCTGGGAATGGTGGCACGACCCTGGAGTTCCTCTCACCTTTCCTGTGAAGAGTACCTCCTCTTGAGATGCGACGGAAATGGCAGGAATTCTTTCCCGACCACGCAGTAAAAAGGATCCCTCCTCTCGAGCTAGGCGGCGGAAACGGGGCTCCTCTGGATGTGGGCGGGACTCTCGTGCTTCCTCTCGAGTGCAGACGGGTATGTCGGGAACTTCTTGAGTTGCAGCAAGGTTGTGAAGGACCCTTTGGAAGTTCAGAGGTTAGGTCTGATTACCCTGAGACGCCTCAGCGAAATGGCCTCATCTCGCCTGGAGGGGAGAACCTCCTGGATTTTCTCGAGTTGGGCAGGTGCTCTCGACTTACGACGGGGACCTCAGAGTCCCGCTCTGGTGGCCTCAGGAAAGGCCAGTCCCATGCGAGTTGCTCGGGCCTTCTCTCGGGATTCCTCCCGTCGATGCTGGGCCTAAGACCTTGTGTGGAGTCAGTGCCGGAACCTGAGGATTCCTCTCCAGTGCTGACATGGATCTTGGGGTACTTCTGGAGTCTCCCCAGGGAAATCAGTCCTCGTCTCGAGTGAGGGGCTTGCACGTGCGGCTTTCCTCCGGAGCTGTAGCACAGTGTCACGCTTCCCTTCGCGTGGATCAAGGGATCTGTGGCTTTCGCTCGAGGCTTTCCCATGAGGCTTTCCACGAGGCTTTCCCACAGGGCTGTCCCAAGTGCCACCGTGGTGTGAGTCGATCCTCGGCTTGAAAGTCGAGGCAGTGCAGGGAAAACAGGTTTCCCTGGAATGGACTGAGACATCTGGGGGACTCTGGGAATGGTGGCACGACCCTGGAGTTACTCTCGCCTTTCCTGTGGAGAGAGCCTCCTCTTGAGATGCGACGGGAACGCCGGGAATTCTTTCCGACCACGCAGGGAAAGGATCCCTCCTCTGAGATAGAAACGGGACGGCTCCTCTGGATGTGGCGGGACTCTGTGCTCCTCTCGGAGTGGAGCCGGGTATGTCGGAGGAACTTCTTAAGTTGCAGCAAAAGTGTGAAGGACCCTTTGGAGTTCCAGAGGTTAGGTGTGATTAGCCTCGAGACGCCTCAGGTGAAAAATGGCCTCATCTCGCCTGGAGGGGAGAACCTCCTGGATTTTCTTGGTTGCGGCAGGTGCTCTCGACTTACGACGGGGACCTCAGGGACCCTCTCTGGTGGCCTCAGGAAAGGCCAGTCCCCATGCGAGTTGCTCCTGGGCCTCTCGGATTCCTCTCCGTTCGATGCGGGGCCTAAGACCTTGTGTGGAGTCGATGCCGGAACCTGAGGATTCCCTCTCCAGTGCTGACATGGATCTTGGGTACTTCTGGAGTCTCCCCAGGGGAGTCAGTCCTCATCTCGTGTGGGGGCATGCACGTGCGCTTTCCCCCCGAGCTGCAGCAGCAGTGTCGCGCTTCCTTCGCGTGGATCAAGGGATCTGTGCCTTCCCTCGAGGCTTTCCCACGAGGCTTTCCCACAGGGCTGTCCACGTGCCACCTTGGTGTGAGTCGATCCTCGCTTGAAAGTCGAGGCAGTGCAGGGAAAACAGGTTTCCCTGGAATGGACTGAGACATCTGGGGGACTCTGGGAATGGTGGCACGACGCTGGAGTTTCCTCTCGGCCTTTCCTGTGGAGAGGCCTCCTCTTGATATGCGACGGAACGCCGGGAATTCTTTCCCGAACACGCAGGGAAAGGATCCCTCCTCTCGAGCTAGGAGGCGGAAACGGGGCTCCTCTGGATGTGGGCGGACTCTCTGGCTTCCTCTCTCGAGTGGAGACGGGTATGTCGGGGAACTTTTGAGTTGCAGCAAGGGTGTGAAGGACCCTTTGGAAGTTCCAGATGTTAGATGTGATTAGCCTCGAGACGCCTCAGCGAAATGGGCCTCATCTCGCCTGGAGGGGAGAACCTCCTGGATTTCTCGAGTTGCGGCAGGTGCTCTCGACTTACGACGGGGACCTCAGGGACCCGCTCTGGTGGCCTCAGGAAAGGCCAGTCCCCATGCGAGTTGCTCCCGGGCCTCTCGGGATTCCACTCCCGTCGATGCTGGGCCTAAGACCTTGTGTGG
>NW_017217764.1:0-12320 GCF_001704415.2 Capra hircus | reverse complement strand
CCACATCCGGAGCCCCCGTTTCCGCCTCCCTGCTCGAGAGAGAGGATCCTTTCCCGTGCTCGGAAAAAATCCCGGCGTTTCCGTCGCATCAGAAGAGGAGGCGCTCTCCACAGGAAAGGCGAGAGGAACTCCAGGGTCATGCCACCATTCCCAGAGTCCCCGAGAGTCTCAGTCCATTCCAGGGAAACCTGTTTTCCCTGCACTGCCTCGACTTCCAAGCCGAGGATCGACTCACACCACGGTGGCACGTGGGACAGCCTGTGGGAAAGCCCCAGGGGAAAGCCTCGTGGAGGGCCTCTCGGAAAGCCTGAGGGAAAGCCACAGATCCCTTGATCCACGCAAAGGGAAGCGGGACACTGCTGCTACAGCTCGAAGGAAAACGCACGTGCATGCCCCCACTCGAGACGAGACTGACTCCCCTGGGGAGACTCCAGAAGTACCCCAAGATCCATTCAGCACTGGAGAGGAATCCTCAGTTTCCGGCACTGACTCCATACAAGGTCTTAGCCACAGCATCGACGGGAGAGGAATCCCGAGAGGCCCCGAGCAACTCGCATGGGACTGGCCTTTCCTGAGGCCACCAGATCGGGTCCCTGAGGTCCCCGTCTTAAGTCGAGAGCACCTGCCGCAACTCCAGAAAATCCAGGAGGTTTTCCCCTCCCAGTCGAGATGAGGCCCATTTCCGCTGAGGCGTCTCGAGGCTAATCACACCTAACCTCTGGAACTTCCAACGGGTCCTTCACACCCTTGCTGCAACTCAAGAAGTTCCCCGATATACCCGTCTCCACTCGAGAGGAAGCATGCCAGTCCCGCCCACATCCAAAGGAGACCCGTTTACGCCTCCTAGCTCCAGAGGAGGGATTCTTTCCCTGCGTGGTCGGGGAAAGAATTCCCCGGCGTTCCCGTCGCATCTCAAGAGGAGGCGCTCTCCACAGGAAAGGCGAGAGGAACTCCAGGGTCGTGCCACCATTCCGAGGATCCCCAGATGTCTCAGTCCATTCCAGGAAAACCTGTTTTCCCTGCACTGCCTCGACTTTCAAGCCGAGGATCGACTCACACCACGGTGGCACGTGGGACAGCCCTGTGGGAAAGCCTCGTGGAAAGCCTCGTGGGAAAAGCCTCGAGGGAAAGCCACAGATCCCTTGATCCACGCCAAGTGACGCCGTGACACTGCTGCTACAGCTCGGGAGGAAAGAGCACGTGCATGCCCCCATTCGAGACGAGGTCCGACTCCCCTGGGGAGTCTCCAGAAGTACCCCAAGATCCATGTAGGCACTGTAGAGGAATGCTCAAGTTACGGCACCGACTCCACACAAGATCTTAGGCCCCGGCATCGACAGGAGTGGAATCCCGAGAGGCGCCCGAGCAACTCGCATGGGGACTGGCCTTTCCTGAGGCCACTAGAGCGGGTCCCTGAGGTCCCCGTCGTAAGTCGAGAGCACCTGCATCAACTTGAGAAAATCCAGGAGGTTCTCCCCTCCAGGCGAGATGAGGCCCATTTCGCTGAGGCGTATCGAGGCTTATCACATCTAACATCTGGAACTTCCAAGGGTCCTTCACACCCTTGCTGCAACTCAAGAAGTTCCCCAACATACCCGTCTCCACTCGAGAGGAAGCACCAGAGTTCTGCCCACATCCAGAGGAGCGCGGTACCCGCCTCCTAGCTCGAGAGGAGGGATCCTTTCCTGCGTGATCGGGAAAGAATTTGCGGCCTTCCTGTCGCATATCAAGAGGAGGCGCTCAACACAGGAAAGGCGAGAGGAACTCCAGGGTCGTGCCACCATTCACAGAGTCCCCCAGATGTATCAGTCCATTCCAGGGAAAAGTGTTTTCCCTGCACTGCCTCCAACTTTGAAGCCGAGGATCGACTCACACCACGGTGGCACTTGCGACAGCCCTGTGGGAAAGCCACGTGGGAAAGGCTCGTGGGAAAACCTCGAGGGAAAACCACAGATCCCTTGATCCAAGCGAAGGGAAGCGTGACACTGCTGCTACAGCTCGAGAGGAAAGCGCACGTGCAGGCCCCCACTCGAGACGAGGACTGACTCCCCTGGGGAGACTCAGAAGAACCCCAAAATCCATGTCACCACTGGAGAGGAATCCTCAGGTTCCAGCACCCACTCCACACAAGATCTGAGGCCCCGGCATCGAAGGGAGAGGAATCCCGAGAGGCCCCCAGGCAACTCGCATGGGGACTGGCCTTTCCTGAGGCCACCAGAGCGGGTCCCTGAGGTCCCCGTCGTAAGTCGAGGGCACCTGCTGCAACTCGAGAAAATCCAGGAGGTTCACTCCTGCAGGCTAGATGAGTCCCATTTCCGCTGAGCCGTCTCGAGGTTAATCACACCTAACCTCTGGAACTTCCAAAGGGTCCTTCACACCCTTGCTGCAACTCAAGAAGTTCCCCGACATACCCGTCTCCACTCGAGAGGAAACACGAGAGTCCCGCCCACATCCAGAGGAGCCCGTTTCCGCCTCCTAGCTCGGGAGGAGGGATCCTTTCCCTGCGTGGTCGGGAAGAATTCCCGGCGTTCCCGTCGCATCTCAAGAGGAGGCGCTCTCCACAGGAAAGTCGAGAGGAACTCCAGGGTCGTTCCACCATTCCCTGAGCCCCCCAGATGTCTCAATCCATTCCAGGGAAACCTGTTTTCCGTGCACTGCCTCGACTTTCAAGCCGAGGATCGACTCACACCACGGTGGCAGGTGGGACAGCCCTGTGGGAAAGCCTCGTGGGAAAGCCTCGTGCGAAAGCCTCGTGGGAAAGCCTCTAGGGAAAGCCACAGATCCCTTGATCCTCGCGAAGGGAAGCGTGACTCTGCTGATACAGCTCGGGAGGAAATCCCACGTGCATGCCCAGACTCGATAGGAGGACTGACTCCCCTGTGGAGACTCCAGAAGTACCCGAAGATCCATGTCAGCACTGGGGAGGAATCCTCAGATTCCGGCAACGACTACACACAAGGTCTTAGGCCCCGACATCGACGGGAGAGGAATCCCGAGAGGCCCACGAGCAACTCCCATGGGGATGGGCCTTTCCTGAGGCCACCAGAGCGGGTCCCTGAGGTCCCCATTATAAGTCGAGAGCACCTGCCGCAACTCGAGAAAATCCAGGAGGTTCTCCCCTCCAGGCGAGATGAAGCCCATTTCCACTGAGGCGTCTCGAGGCTATCACACGTAACCTCAGGAACTTCCAAAGGGTCCTTCACACCCTTGCTGCAACTCAAGAAGTTCCCCGACATACCCGTCTCCACTCGAGAGGAAGCACGAGAGTTCTGCCCACATCCAGAGGAGCCCCGTGTCCGCCTCCTAGCTCGAGTGGAGGTATCCTTTCCCTGCGTTTTCGGGACAGAATTCCCGGCATTCCCGTCGCATCTCAAGAGGAGGCGCTCTCCAGAGAAAAGGCGAGAGGAACTCCAGGGTCGTGCCACCATTCCCAGAGTCCCCCAGATGTCTCAGTCATTCCAGGGAAACCTGTTTTCCCTGCACTGCCTCCACTTTCAAGCCGAGGATCGACTCACACCACGGTGGCACGTGGGACAGCCCTGTGGGAAAGCCTCGTGGGAAAGCCTCAAGGGAAAGCCTCGCGGGAAAGCCACAGATCCCTTGATCCACGCAAAGGGAAGCGGGACCACTGCTGCTACAGCTCGGGAGGAAAACGCACGTGCATGCCACCACTCGAGACGAGGACTGACTCCCCTGGGGAGACTCCAGAAGTACCCCAAGATCCATGTCAGCACTGGAGAGGAATCCTCAGGTTCCGGCACTGACTCCATACAAGGTCTTAGGCCACAGCATCGAACGGGAGAGGTATCCCGAGAGGCCCGCGAGCAACTCGCATGGGGACTGGCCTTTCCTGAGGCCACTAGAGCGGGTCCCTGAGGTCCCCGTCGTAAGTCGAGAGCACCTGCATCAACTTGAGAAAATCCAGGAGGTTCTCCACCTCCAGGCGAGATGAGGCCCATTTCCGCTGAGGCGTATCGAGGCTTATCACATCTAACATCTGGAACTTCCAAGGGTCCTTCACACCCTTGCTGCAACTCAAGAAGTTCCCCAACATACCCGTCTCCACTCGAGAGGAAGCACCAGAGTTCTGCCCACATCCAGAGGAGCCCGGTACCCGCCTCCTAGCTCGAGAGGAGGGATCCTTTCCTGCGTGATCGGGAAAGAATTCGCGGCCTTCCTGTCGCATATCAAGAGGAGGCGCTCAACACAGGAAAGGCGAGAGGAACTCCAGGGTCGTGCCACCATTCACAGAGTCCCCCAGATGTCTCAGTCCATTCCAGGGAAACGTGTTTTCCCTGCACTGCCTCAACTTTAAGCCGAGGATCGACTCACACCACGGTGGCACTTGGGACAGCCCTGTGGGAAAGCCACGTGGGAAAGGCTCGTGGGAAAACCTCGAGGGAAAGCCACAGATCCCTTGATCCAAGCGAAGGGAAGCATGACACTGCTGCTACAGCTCGAGAGGAAAGCGCACGTGCAGGCCCCCACTCGAGACGAGGACTGACTCCCCTGGGGAGACTCAGAAGTACCCCAAAATCCATGTCACCACTGGAGAGGAATCCTCAGGTTCCAGCACCCACTCCACACAAGATCTGAGGCCCCGGTATCGAAGGGAGAGGAATCCCGAGAGGCCCCCGAGCAACTCGCATGGGGACTGGCCTTTCCTGAGGCCACCAGAGCGGGTCCCTGAGGTCCCCGTCGTAAGTCGAGAGCACCTGCCGCAACTCGAAAAAATTCAGGAGGTTCTCCCCTCCAGGAGAGATGAGGCCCATTTCCGCTGAGGCGTCTCGAGGCTAATCACACCTGACCTCTGGAACTTCCAAAGGGTCCTTCACACCCTTGCTGCAACTCAAGAAGTTCCCCGACATACCCGTCTCCACTCGAGAGGAAACACGAGAGTCCCGCCCACATCCAGAGGAGCCCGTTTCCGCCTCCTAGCTCGGGAGGAGGGATCCTTTCCCTGCGTGGTCGGGAAGAATTCCCGGCGTTCCCGTCGCATCTCAAGAGGAGGCGCTCTCCACAGGAAAGTCGAGAGGAACTCCAGGGTCGTTCCACCATTCCCTGAGCCCCCCAGATGTCTCAATCCATTCCAGGGAAACCTGTTTTCCGTGCACTGCCTCGACTTTCAAGCCGAGGATCGACTCACACCACGGTGGCAGGTGGGACAGCCCTGTGGGAAAGCCTCGTGGGAAAGCCTCGTGCGAAAGCCTCGTGGGAAAGCCTCTAGGGAAAGCCACAGATCCCTTGATCCTCGCGAAGGGAAGCGTGACTCTGCTGATACAGCTCGGAGAGGAAAGCCCACGTGCATGCCCAGACTAGATAGGAGGACTGACTCCCCCGTGGAGACTCCAGAAGTACCCGAAGATCCATGTCATCACTGGGGAGGAATCCTCAGATTCCGGCAACGACTACACACAAGGTCTTAGGCCCCGACATCGACGGGAGAGGAATCCCGAGACGCCCACGAGCAACTCCCATGGGGATTGGCCTTTCCTGAGGCCACCAGAGCGGGTCCCTGAGATCCCCATTATAAGTCGAGAGCACCTGCCGCAACTCGAGAAAATCCAGGAGGTTCTCCCCTCCAGGCGAGATGAAGCCCATTTCCACTGAGGCGTCTCGAGGCTATCACACGTAACCTCAGGAACTTCCAAAGGGTCCTTCACACCCTTGCTGCAACTCAAGAAGTTCCCCGACATACCCGTCTCCACTCGAGAGGAAGCACGAGAGTCCCCCCCACATCCAGAGGAGACCCGTTTCCGCTTCCTAGCTCAACCCAGGGATCCTTTCCCGGCGTGCAAGGGAAAGAATTCCCGGAGTTCGGGCGCATCTCAAGAGGAGGCGCTCTCCACAGGAAAAGGGAGAAGAACTCAAGGGTCGTGCCACCATTTCCAGAGTCCCCCAAATGTCTCAGTCCATTCCGGGGAAACCTGTTTTCCCTCCAATGCCTCCACTTTCAAGCCGAGGATCGAGTCACACCTAGGTGGCACGTGGGACAGCCCTGTGGGAAAGCCTCGTGGGAAAGCCTCGTGGGAAAGCCTCGAGGGAAAGCCACAGATCCCTTGATCCACTCGAAGGGAAGCGTGACACTACTGCTACAGCTCAGGAGGAAATCGCACGTGCATTCCCCCACTCGAGACGAGGACTGACTCCCCTGAGGAGACTCCAGAAGTACCGTAAGATCCATGTCAGCACTGGAGAGGAATCCTCAGTTTCCGGCACTCACTCCACACAAGATCTTAGGCCCCGGCATCAACGGGAGAGGAATCCCGAGAGGCCCCCGAGCAATCGCATGGGGACTGGCCTTTCCTGAGGCCACCACAGCGGGTCCCTGAGGTCCAGGTCGTAAGTCGTGAGCAACAGCCGCAACTCGAGAAAATCCAGAAGGTTCTCCCCTCCAGGCGAGATGAGGCCCATTTCCGCTGAGGCGTCTCGAGGTTATTCACACCTAAACTCTGGACGAGGACTGACTCCCCTGGGGAGACTCCAGAAGTTCCCCAAGATCCATGTAGGCACTGGAGAGGAATTCTCAGGTTACGGCACCGACTCCACACAAGATCTTAGGCCCCGGCATCGACAGGAGTGGAATCCTGAGAGGCGCCAGAGCAACTCCCATGGGGACTGGCCTTTCCTGAAGCCACCAGAGCGGGTCCCTGAGGTACCCGTCGTAAATCGAGAGCACCTGCCGCAACTCGAGAAAACCCAGGAGGTTCTCCCCTCCAGGCGAGATGAGGCCCATTTCCACTGAGGCGTCCTGAGGCTAATCAAATCTAACATCTGGAAAGTCCAAAGGGTCCTTCACGCCCTTGTTGCAACTCAAGATGTTCCCCGACATACCCGACTGCACTCGAGAGGAAGCACGAAAGTCTCGCCCATATCCAGGGGAGCCCCGTTTCCGCCTCCTAGCTCGAGAGGAGGGATCCTTTCCCTTCGTGGTGGTGAAAGAATTCCCCGCGTTTCCGTCGCTTCTCAAGAGGAGGCGCTCTCCACAGGAAAGGCGAGAGGAACTCCAGCGTCGTGCCACCATTCCCAGAGTTCCCCAGATGTCTCAGTCCATTCCAGGGAAACCTGTTTTCCCTGCACTGCCTCTACTTTCAAGCCGAGGATCGACTCACACCACGGTGGTACGTGGGACAGCCCTGTGGGAAAGCCTCGTGGGAATGCCTCCTGGGAAAGCCTCGAGGGAAAGCCACAGATCCCTTGATCCACGCGAAGGGAAGCGCCACACTGCTGCTACAGCTCGGGAGGAAAGCGCACGTGCAAGCCCTCACTCGAGACGAGGACTGACTCCCCTGGAGAGACTCCAGAAGTACCCCAAGATCCATGTCAGCACTGGAGAGGAATCCTCAGGTTCCGGCACCGACTCCACACAAGGTCTTAGGCCCCAGCATCGAAGGGAGAGGAATCCCCAGAGGCCGCCGAGCAACTCGCATGGGGACTGGCCTTTCCTGATGCCACCAGAGCAGGTCCCGGAGGTTCGCGTCGTAAATCGAGAGCACCTGCCGCAACTCGAGAAATTCCAGGAGGTTCTCCCCTCCAGGCGAGAAGAGGCCCATTTCCGATGAGGCGACTCGAGGCTAATCACACCTAACCCCTGGAACTTCCAAAAGGGTCCTTCACACCCTTGCTGCAACTCAAGAAGTTCCCCGACATAACCATCTCCACTCGAGAGGAAGCACGAGAGTCCCGCCCATATTCAGAGGGACCCCTTTCCGCCTCCTAACTCGAGAGGAGGGATCCTTTCCCTTCGTGGTGGGGAAAGAATTCCCCGCGTTCCCGTCGCATCTCAAGAGGAGGCTCTCTCCACAGGAAAGGCGAGAGGAACTCCAGGGTTGTGCCACCATTCCCAGAGTCCCCCAGATATCTCAGTCCATTCCACGGAAAACTGTTTTCCCTGCACTGCGTCGAATTTCAAGCCGAGGATCGACTCACAAAATGGTGGCACGTGGGACAGCCCTGTGGGAAAGCCTCATCGGAAAGCCTCCTGGGATAGCCTCGAGGGAAAGCCACAGATCCCTTGATGCACGCGAAGGGAAGCGTGACACTACTGCTACAGCTCAGGAGGAAATCGCACGTGCATGCCCTCACTCGAGACGAGGACTGACTCCCCTGGGGAGACTCCAGAAGTACCCCAAGATCCACGTCAGCACTGGAGAGGAATCCTCAGGTTCCGGCACCGACTCCACACAAGGCCTTATGCTCCGGCATCGATGGGAGAGGAATCCCGAGAGGCCCCCGAGAAACTCGCATGGGGACTGGCCTTTCCTGAGGCCACCACAGCGGGTCCCTGAGGTCCAGGTCGTAAGTCGTGAGCAACAGCCGCAACTCGAGAAAATCCAGAAGGTTCTCCCCTCCAGGCGAGATGAGGCCCATTTCCGCTGAGGCGTCTCGAGGTTATTCACACCTAAACTCTGGACGAGGACTGACTCCCCTGGGGAGACTCCAGAAGTTCCCCAAGATCCATGTAGGCACTGGAGAGGAATTCTCAGGTTACGGCACCGACTCCACACAAGATCTTAGGCCCCGGCATCGACAGGAGTGGAATCCTGAGAGGCGCCAGAGCAACTCCCATGGGGACTGGCCTTTCCTGAAGCCACCAGAGCGGGTCCCTGAGGTACCCGTCGTAAATCGAGAGCACCTGCCGCAACTCGAGAAAACCCAGGAGGTTCTCCCCTCCAGGCGAGATGAGGCCCATTTCCACTGAGGCGTCCTGAGGCTAATCAAATCTAACATCTGGAAAGTCCAAAGGGTCCTTCACGCCCTTGTTGCAACTCAAGATGTTCCCCGACATACCCGACTGCACTCGAGAGGAAGCACGAAAGTCTCGCCCATATCCAGGGGAGCCCCGTTTCCGCCTCCTAGCTCGAGAGGAGGGATCCTTTCCCTTCGTGGTGGTGAAAGAATTCCCCGCGTTTCCGTCGCTTCTCAAGAGGAGGCGCTCTCCACAGGAAAGGCGAGAGGAACTCCAGCGTCGTGCCACCATTCCCAGAGTTCCCCAGATGTCTCAGTCCATTCCAGGGAAACCTGTTTTCCCTGCACTGCCTCTACTTTCAAGCCGAGGATCGACTCACACCACGGTGGTACGTGGGACAGCCCTGTGGGAAAGCCTCGTGGGAATGCCTCCTGGGAAAGCCTCGAGGGAAAGCCACAGATCCCTTGATCCACGCGAAGGGAAGCGCCACACTGCTGCTACAGCTCGGGAGGAAAGCGCACGTGCAAGCCCTCACTCGAGACGAGGACTGACTCCCCTGGAGAGACTCCAGAAGTACCCCAAGATCCATGTCAGCACTGGAGAGGAATCCTCAGGTTCCGGCACCGACTCCACACAAGGTCTTAGGCCCCAGCATCGAAGGGAGAGGAATCCCCAGAGGCCGCCGAGCAACTCGCATGGGGACTGGCCTTTCCTGATGCCACCAGAGCAGGTCCCGGAGGTTCGCGTCGTAAATCGAGAGCACCTGCCGCAACTCGAGAAATTCCAGGAGGTTCTCCCCTCCAGGCGAGAAGAGGCCCATTTCCGATGAGGCGACTCGAGGCTAATCACACCTAACCCCTGGAACTTCCAAAGGGTCCTTCACACCCTTGCTGCAACTCAAGAAGTTCCCCGACATAACCATCTCCACTCGAGAGGAAGCACGAGAGTCCCGCCCATATTCAGAGGGACCCCTTTCCGCCTCCTAACTCGAGAGGAGGGATCCTTTCCCTTCGTGTGGGGAAAGAATTCCCCGCGTTCCCGTCGCATCTCAAGAGGAGGCTCTCTCCACAGGAAAGGCGAGAGGAACTCCAGGGTTGTGCCACCATTCCCAGAGTCCCCCAGATATCTCAGTCCATTCCACGGAAAACTGTTTTCCCTGCACTGCGTCGAATTTCAAGCCGAGGATCGACTCACAAAATGGTGGCACGTGGGACAGCCCTGTGGGAAAGCCTCATCGGAAAGCCTCCTGGGATAGCCTCGAGGGAAAGCCACAGATCCCTTGATGCACGCGAAGGGAAGCGTGACACTACTGCTACAGCTCAGGAGGAAATCGCACGTGCATGCCCTCACTCGAGACGAGGACTGACTCCCCTGGGGAGACTCCAGAAGTACCCCCAAGATCCACGTCAGCACTGGAGAGGAATCCTCAGGTTCCGGCACCGACTCCACACAAGGCCTTATGCTCCGGCATCGATGGGAGAGGAATCCCGAGAGGCCCCCGAGAAACTCGCATGGGGACTGGCCTTTCCCTGAGGCCACAAGAGCGGGTCCCCGAGGTCCCCGTCGTAAGACGAGAGCAGCTGCCGCAACTCGAGAAAATCCATGAGTTTCTCCCCTCCAGGCGAGATGAGGCCCAATACCCGCTGAGGCCTCGCCAGGCTAATCACATCTAACATCGGGAACTTCCAAAGGGTCCTTCACAGCCTTGCTGCAACTCAAGAAGTTCCCCGACATACCCGTCTCCACTCGAGAGGAAGCACGAGAGTCCCGGGCACATTCAGAGGAGCCCCGTTTCTGCCTCCTAGCTCGAGAGGAGGGATCCTTTCCCTGCGTGGTCGGGAAAGAATTCCCGGTGTTCCCGTCGCATCTCAAGAGGAGGCGCTCTCCACAGGAAAGGCGAGAGGAACTCCAGGGTCGTGCCACCATTCCAGAGTCCCCCAGATGTCTCAGTCCCATTCCAGGGAAAACTTGTTTTCCCTGCACTGCCTCGACTTTGAAGGCCGAGGATCCACTCACACCACGGTGGCACGTGGACAGCCCTGTGGGAAAGCCTCGTGGGAAAGCCTCGGTGGAAAGCCTCGAGGGAAAGCCACAGATCCCTTGATCACGCGAAGGAAGCGCGACCCTGCTGCCTACAGCTAGGGAGGAAAGCGCACGTGCATGCCCCCACTCGAGACGAGTACTAACTCCCCTGGGGAGACTCCAGAAGTACCCCAAGATGCCATGTCAGCACTGGAGAGGAATCCTCATGTTCCGACACCGACTCCACACAAGATTAGGCCCCGGCATCGACGGGAGAGGAATCCGAGAGGCCCCCAGCAACTCGCATGGTTACTGGCCTTTCCTTGAGGCCACCAGAGCGGGTCCTGAGGTCCCGTCGTAAGTCGAGACCACCTGCCGCAACTCGAGAAAATCCAGGAGGTTCTCCCCTCCAGGCGAGGTGAGGCTCACTTCTACTGAGGCATCTCGAGGCTAATCACACCTAGCCTCTGGAACTTCCAAAGGGTCCTTCACACCCTTGCTGCAACTCAAGAAGTTCCTCACATACCATCTCCACTCGAGAGGAAGAACGAGAGTCCGCCTACATCCAGAGGAGCCCCTTTTCCGCCTCATAGCACAGACGAGGGATCCTTTCCTTGCGGGTCGGGAAAGAATTCCCGACGTTCCGTCGCATCTCAAGAGGAGCGCTCTCCACAGGAAAGGCGAGAGGGACTCAAGGGTCGTGTCACATTCCAGAGTCCCCCAGGTGTCTCAGTCCATTCCAGGGAAAGCTGTTTTCCCTGCACTGCCTCGACTTTCAAGCCGAGGATCAACTCACACCACGGTGGCACGTGGACAGCCCTGTGGGAAAGCCTCGTGGAAAGCCTCGTGGGAAAGCCTCGAGGGAAAGCCACAGATCCCTTGATCCACGCGAAGGTAGAGCGACACTGCTGCAACAGCTAGGAGGAAAGCGCACGTGCATGCCCCACTCGAGACGAGGACTGACTCCCCTGGGAGACTCCAGAAGTACCCCAAGATGCATGTCAGCACTGGAGAGGAATCCTCAGATTCGCACCGACTCCACACAAGGTCTTAGGCCCCGACATCGACGGGAGAGAATCCCGAGAGGCCCCCGAGCAACTCGCATGGGACTGGCCTTTCCTGAGGCCACCAGAGGGGATCCCTGGTGTCCCCGTCGTAAGTCGAGAGCACCTGCCGCAACTGGAGAAAATCCAGGAGGTTCTCTCCTCCAGGGAGATGAGGCCCATTTCCCCAAGGCGTCTCCAGGCTAATCACATCTAACATCTAGAACTTTCAAAGCGTCCTTCACACCCTTGCTTGCAACTCAAGAAGTTCCCCGACATACCCGTCTCCTCTCGAGAGAAAGCACGAGAGTCCCGCCCACATCCAGAGGAGCCGGATTCCGCTCCTAGTTCGAGAGGTGGGATCCTTTCCCTGCGTGTGGGAAAAGAATTCCCCACGTTCCCGTTGCATCTCAAGAGGAGGCATTCTCCCACAGGAAAGGCGAGAGGAACTCCAGGGTCTTGCCACCATTCCCAGAGTCCCCCAGATATCTCAGTCCATTCCAGGGAAACCTGTTTTCCCTGCACTGCCCTCGACTTTCAAGCGAGGATCGACTCACACGGTGGCA
>NW_017217763.1:0-12323 GCF_001704415.2 Capra hircus | reverse complement strand
CTCCTAGCTCGAGAGGAGGGATCCTTTCCTGCGAGATCGGAAAGAATTCCGCGCGTTCCCGGGCATCTCAAGAGGAGCGCTCTCCACAGGAAAGGCGAGAGGAACTCCAGGGTCTTGCCACATTCCCAAGAGTCCCCCAGATGTCTCAGTCCATTCCAGGGAAACCTGTTTTCCTGCACTGCCTCGACTTTCAAGCCGAGGATCGACTCACACCACGTGGCACGTGGGACAGCCCTGTTCGTGGGAAAGCCTCGTGTGAAAGCCTCAATGGAAAGCGACAGATCCTTGATCCACACGTCAGAAAGCGTGACACTGCTGCTACAGCTCGTGAGGAAATGGCAGGTGCATGCCCCCACATGAGATGAGGACTGAATCCCGTGGCGAGACTCCAGAAGTACGGAAAGACTCATGTCAGCACTGGAGAGGCATCCTCAGGGTCTGGCCCCGACTCACACAAGGTCTTAGGCACCGGCATCGATGGGATAGGAATCCCTAGAGGCCCCTGGTAACTCGCATGGGGACTGGCCTTTCCTGAGGCCACCAGAGCGGGTCCCTGAGGTCCCCGTCGTAACTCGAGAGCACCTGCCGCAACTGGGTAAAATCCAGGAGGTTCTCCCCTCCAGGCGAGATGAGGCCCATTTCCCCTGAGGCCTATATGCTGTATGTAATTTCCACTGATATTTAGAGCTTCACATACCTGTTAATTAACGTAGGCTACAAAGACAGGGCCATTGTCGGATTCTATACTGGTTGGAAACCCAAGTCTGGGAATTATTTCTCAAATCAGCGAGCTACTTCATTTTCTTTTTCAGATCAGGTAGGAAGGCCTCTGCCCAACCGGAGAAGGTACCTACTATTCTAGTAAGTCATGATAACAGGTGACTGCCTTTGCTTCCCCGAAGGACACTCGCCTTTTCCCTGCATCCTGAGAACTCCACGTCTCAGCCAGTTGGAAAAGCGCTTCTTGGAGGTCATTATTCAGGGGCAACTTCCCCTGGAGCCGGGGCCATAGGGGAGCGGCTCCACACTCCCAGGGAAAGGCAGAGCCACAGCCACACATCTGTCCCATCCCCTTTGCTCTGTAGGAGAGCTCTAGTGAGCCTAGGTCTGTCAGGAAAATTCTTGGCTCCTATGGGGACACATTCTATGTGTGAAACTGCATCCAGGACCTAGGGGCCACAGGGCGCCTGTTTCTCTCGGGGGCGGAGGGGTGGGGGCCTGAAGCAGTGCGGCCCAGCAACAGCTTCCACATCCATCCAATTGCTCTTTTCTTACCTCTGATAGAACTAGCTTTGTTCCAGCCTTTGGCAATTTGGAGGCAAGCGGGCCCCACTTCCTCCCAAGGAGGCATGGGACCTACTTTGAGTGGAAAGGCCCCTCACGGAGCTGAACCCAGGAAGGCACCCCAGTCATGTCTGACACATTCCTGCATCCTGCTTCTTCATGAGCAATACCGCTATAAGCTAGGAATGTCTTCCAAGGCTCAGAAAGGACAGGGGAGATGCATGGTGCTGCCTCTGGAATTTCGGTCCTCTGAGCAGACCTGGAGGTCTCCCCTTGAAGGAGCTAACCAGTTTCTTCCAAATACAGGCTTGCAAACACACACTGGGTGGCTGCCTCTTCTTCCCTGTAAGGACGATCACTTTCCCCGCATCCTGTGAACTCTGCATCCCAGCCTGCTGGAAAAGCGCTTCTTGGAGGTCATTTTTCAGGGACAATTTTCCCTGGAGCCCGGGGCCATAGGGAGGGCCCCATGCTCGCTGGGAAAGGCAGAGTCACATCCACAGTCTGTTCTACCCCTTTTGCCCTGTAGGAGAGCTCTAGTGAGCCTAGGTCTGTCAGGAAAATTCTTGGCTCCTATGGGGACACACCCTGTGTGTTAACCTGCATATCGGACCTAGGGGCCACAGGGCGCCTGTTCCTCTCGGGGGACCCTGAAGTGGTGCGGCCAGCAACAGCCTGAACATCCATCCCGATTGCTCTTTTCTTCCTTCTGATAGAGCTAGCTTTGCTTCTCGCTTTGGCATTTCGGAAGCCAAGGGGAGCCCCACCGCTGTTGTCCTGGGTCTATTGGAGGTACCGGGTCTATTGGACCCCAGCATGGCACCCGACCCCCTCAGACACACTCCCGCAGCCTCCTTCCCCATGGGCAGGACTGTTCTGACCTAGGAATGTGTTCCCAAGGCTCAGAAAATGCAGGGAGACACACGGCCCTGACTCTGGAACTGAGGCCGTTGGAGCAGGCCTGGAGGTCTGACGTCTGAGACGCCAAACACTTGCTGCAAGATACAGGTGTGAAAACACACTCTCTGGGGCTGCCTTTCCTTCCTCCAAGGAAGAGAGCTTTTCCAGTCTCCTCCGTGCTGAGTCATACAAGGCTGGCAAAGGTCTGGCTTCGAGGGCATTTCTCAGCGGCAATGGCCCCTGAGGCCCTGCACCCAGGGAGGGATCCTACCCTCCCAGGGGAAGTCAAAGCAACCTCCAAACAGCTGTTCTCTCATGTTTCCTCTGCAGGAGGGAGCTAGTGAGCCCAGGTCTGTCTGGAACGTTCTTGGATCCTGCGGGGAAATCATCCTGGGAGCCCACCTGGATACCAGTCGTAGGGGCTAAAATTCGCATTTTCCTTCCTTGGAGCCCTAACGCAGTACAGCCTAGCAACTGCTTGAAAATCCATCCTGTTGCTGTTTTCTTCCCTCTGACAGAGCGAGCTTTGCTCCCCATTTTGGGATTTCAGAAGCAAGGTGGTGGCCTGCAACTCCTTGCCTGGGGTCCATTGGAGGTGCAAGGTGCCCTCGACCAGGTGACCCCAGCATGACACCTGGCCCCCTCAGACACACTCCCGCAGCCTGCTTCCCCATGGGCAGGACTGCTCTCACTTAGGAATGTGTTTGCAAGGCCAGGAAACTGCAGGGAGACACAAGGCCCTGATTCTGGAATTGAGTCTGTTGGAACAGGCCTGCAGGTCTTCTGTCTAACAAGCCAAACACTTGCTGCAAGATACAGGCCTGAAAACACACTCTTGGGCTGCCTTTCCTTCCTCCAAGGAAGAGAGTTTTCTCAGCCTCCTGTGGGCTGAGAGTCACACAGGGCTGAAAAGCACTTGCTGGGAGATTCTTTTTCATTGGCCATGGCCCCTGAGGCCCTGTGCTCAGGGAGGGCTCCCTCCCTCCCAGGGAAAGTCAAAGGAAGCTCCAAACGGCTGTTCAATCATGTTTCTGAGAGAGTCATTGCCAAGGCAGGTTTATAAGAAGTTCAAGGGTCCCCAAGGAGAGAGGGGTCTAGAATTCTCAAGGAGGAAGGAAGGACAAACTGTTTTTCCCTCTACTTTCCTTAGGATTATATAACAATCATGCATCCTTCTTGAGGATGGTCTCTGGAAAAAACCTTCTGGCTAATCCTGTTATCTTAAAATGTAAATTATGGGAGTAGGTCTAGTGAGTCTTTACAACCTCCAGACATTCTTTTGTTCGTTGTCATAACTTATTGGAGAGTATATAACTCCATTACTAACACTAGCAAGGGGGTACGCTTTCTGCCCCTTGTGATGTCTCTGTCAGAAGCTTTCTCTATCTCCTTTATCCTTTAATAAAACTCTATTGCACAAAAGCTCTGAGCAATCAAGCCTCGTCTTGGGCCCTGGATTGAATTCTTCTCCTCCATAAGCCAAGAATCCCAGCATCTTTTCGTGTTCAGCAACAATATTTCATTTCCTCTGCAGGAGAGAGCTAGTGAGCTTAGGTCTGTCTGGAACATTCTTGGATCCTGTGGGGAAAATATCCTGTGCACACATCTGGATACTGGGCCTAGAGGCCAAAATTTGCATTTCTTTCCCGGGGAGCCCTAACGTGGATGTGACTTAGCAACTGCTTGAAAATCCATCCCATTGCTGTTTTCCTCCTTCTGACAGAGCTAGCTTTGTTCCCTGCTTTGGGATATCTCAACCGAAGGGCCGGTCCATAGCTACTCGCCTGGGGCCCATTGGATGTGCAAGGTGCCCTCGACTAGGTGACCCTAGCATGGCACTCAGCCCGCTCAGACACACTCCCGAGGCTTCTTTCTCATGGGAAGCACTGCTCCAACCTAGGAATGTGTCTGCAATGCTTGGAAAGTGCAGTGAGACACACAGCCCTGACTCTGCAATTGAGGCCCTCAGAGCAAGCCTGCAGCTCTGATGTCTGAGAAGCAAAACACTTGCTGCAAAGAGAGGCCTGAAAACACACTCTCTGTGGATGACTTTCCTTCCTCTAAGGAAGATAGTTTTCCCAGTCTCCTGCTTCCTGAATGTCACACAGCTGGAATGCGCTTGCTTGGAGGTCGTGATTCAGTGGCAATGACCCCTGAGGCCCTTTGCCCAGGGAGGGCTCCCACACTCACAGGCAAATCAAAGCAACTTCCAAGTGAGTCAGCTTTTCACATCAAGTGGCCAAAGTATTGGAGTTTCAGGTTCAGTATTAGTCCTTCCAATGCTATATTCAGACCTGATTTCCTTTAGGATGGAGTGGTTGTGTCTCCTTGTAGTCTAAGCGACCTACAAGCATCTTCTCCAACACCACAGTTCAAAAGCATCCAATTTTCAGCTGTCACTTTCTTTATAGTACATCTTTCATATCCATCCATGACATATGGAAAAACCATAGCCTTGACTGGATGGATCTTTGTTGGCAAAGCAACGTCTCGGCTTTTTAATATGCTGTCTAGTTTGGTCATCACTTTTCTTCCAAGTCATAAATATGTTTTAAGTTCATGGAGGCAGCCATCACCTGCAGTGATTTCCAAGCCCCCAAAAATAGTCTGCTGCTGTTTCCAATGTTTTCCCATCTATTTGCCATGAAGTGATGAGACTGGATGCAATGATTTTAGTTTTCTGAATGCTGAGCTTTAAGCTAACTTTTTCACTCTCCTCTTTCACTTTCATCAGGAGACTCTTTAGTTCTTCTTCACTTTCTGCCATAAGGGTGGTGTCATCTGCATATCTGAGATTCTTGATATTTCTCCCAGCAATCTGGATTCCAGCGTGTGCTTCCTCCAGCCCAGTGTTTCTCATGATGTACTCTGCATATAAGTTAAATAAGCAGGGTGACAATATACAGCCTTGACATATTCCTTTTCCTATTTAGAACCAGTCTGTTGTTCCATGTCCAGTTCGAACTGTTTCTTCCTGACCTGCATACAGGTTTCTCAAGAGACAGGTCAGGTGGTCTGGTATTCCCATCTCTTTCAGAATTTTTCCCAGTTTATTGTGATCCACACAGTCAAAGGCTTTGGCATAGTCAATAAAGCAGAAATAGATGTGTTTTTTTTTTCTGGAACTCTCTTGCTTTTTGAATGATCCAGTGGATGTTGGCAGTTTGATCTCTGGTTTCTCTGCATTTTTTAAATCCCTCTTGAACATTTGGAAGTTCACAGTTCATGTGAACTTGGAGAATTTTGAGCATTACTTTACTAGTGTGTGAGATGAGTGCAATTGTGCAGCACCTTGAATATTCATTGTCATTGCCTTTCTTTGGGATTGGAATGAAAACTGACCTAATGACTAGATGTTTTCAATTGCATATGCTGAAAGAACTGGCTGTGCAGTTTTGAAGAAAAAAAAATCATTTTAACCCATTTTCTCTGAAGTGCAAGGCATATCATGGCCATCCCTGAATCATAAAGTCACCTTTTCTTTATGTAGTCATAGTTTCATGCCTAAATTATATGCCAACTCGTGCTCAAATGGACTCTGATGTCAGGGGCAGATCAACTAATAAAAAGCTTGGATTGTCCCTCTGGAGGAAAGTGAGATCTTGGTCCCACGAGAAGAATCTGAAGGGTTAAGGGAACTTGCAAGAGTGGGGAAAGCTTAGTCCATCCAACATGTACCAAAATCTAAAATAAGGCTTATTTACTTTACCCAAATAAAAAAAAGATGATGAAAACAATTATAAATCAATGAAAGGTAAAGAAATTTATAGTCTGTTATCAAAAATTGCATTCTAAGAAAACTTTGTTCTCTTAACCTAGAGAGGAGACTAAATTCCATCTGGTACCAGCTTACCAGAAGACAAACAAACAAACAAACAAATTATCGGTAAGCTTAAAAAAAGTATATTCCATATATCTTGAAGTAGCAGTATTTCTGCAAAGGCATCAGTGTGAAACCATAGAGGACATGGTTAAAACCTGATTAAATAGAAATTGACAATGTAATCTGGTCACTGCTGCGACTTGAAATGCTTTAATATGATAACTGGAATTATAACTGACAGCATTTGACCAGGACATATCAGATTTTCACGGATGTCAGATAATTTCTAGGATATCTATATTAGGAACTGAAGGAATCTTTTTACCTAGGAAAGAAAACAACAGTCTCAAAGGCCCTTGCTGAATCATCTATCAGCAAGGAATGTCTTTGCAAGGATCGCAAAGTGAAGGGAAATTACACCGACCTGCCTCTGCAACTTCGGTCCTCTGAGCAGATCTGGAGGTCTCCCTTTGTATAAGCTAACCTGTTCCTTCCAAATAGAGGTTTGCAACACAAAACAAGTGGCCGCCTATTCTTCCCCGAAGGAGGCTCTCTTTCCCCACATCCTGCGAACTCCCTTTCCCAGCCTCCTGGAAAAGCGCTTCTTGCAGTTCCTTTCAGAAAATCCTATGGACGGAGAAGCCTGGTAGGCTGCAGTCCGTGGGGTCGCTGAGGGTCGGACACGACTGAGCGACTGCACTTTCATTTTCACTTTCATGCATTGGAGAAGGCAATGGCAACCCACTTACTGTTCTTGCCTGGAGAATCCCAGGGACGGGGGAGCCTAGTGGGCTACCGTCTATGGCGTCGCACAGAGTCGAACACGACTGAAGCAACTTAGCAGCAGCAGCAGCAGCAGTTCCTTTCTTAGGGGCAGTTATCCCTGAGATTGGGACCTGGAAAGGCAGAGCCACCTCCACACACACGTCTTTTCTGTCCCCTTTCCTCTGGAGGAGAGCTCTAGTGAGCCTAGGTCTGTCAGGAAAAATTCTTGGCTTTGACGGGATCACACCCGGTGTGTGAACCTGCATACCCGACCTAGGGGCCACAGGGCACCTGTTTTGCTCGAGTGGGTCCTGGAGGGGTGCAGCATAGCAAGAGCTTAAAAATCCATCCAATTTGTCTTTTTTTTTTTTACCTCGGAGAGAACGAGTTTGCTCCACCTCCACCCTTTGGCAGTGTGGAGGGAAGAGGGCACAACCCTCTCCCAAAGGGGACATAGGGCCTACCAGGAGAGAAAGGCCCCTTGAGGAGCTGAGCCCAGGTAGGCAGCCAGTGATGTCAAGCACACTCCCGCTGCTTGCTTCTTCATGGGCACTCCCACGATCTGCTAGGAATGTCTTTGCAAGGATCTCAAAGGGAAGGGGAGATACATGGCCCTGTCTCTGGAACTTCAGTCCTCTGAGCAGATCTGGAGGTCTTGAGTTGTATAAGCAAACCCGTTCCTTCCAAATAGAGGCTTGCAAACACACCCCCGGTGGTTGCCTCTTCTTCCCCGAAGAAGTCTTTCTTTCCCCACATGCTGCGAACTCCCTGTCCCAACCTCCAAGAATAGCGCTTCTTGCCATTCCTTTCTTAGAGGCAGTTATCTCTGAGCTTGGGGGCTGTAGGGAGTAGCCCCACACTCACAGGGAAAGGCAAAGACTCCTCCATACATCTCCTCTATCCCCTTTGCTCTGGAGGAGAGCTCTAGTGAGCCTAGGTCTTTCAGGAAAATTCTTGGCTTGGACAGGATCTCACCCTGTTTGTGAACCTGCATACCCAACCAGGGGCCACAGAGCACCTGTTTCAGTAAAGTGGGCCCTGAAAGGGTGCAGCCTAGCAAGAGCTTGAAAATCCATTCAATTGCTGTTTTTGTACCTCTGACAGAGCGAGCTTGGCTCCACCCTTTGGCAGTGAGGAGAAAAGAGGCATGACACCCTCCCCAAGGGGACATGGGGCCTACTTCGAGAGGAAAGGCCCCTTGTGGAGATGAGGCCAGGAAGGCACACAGTCGTGTCAAACACACTCCCACTGCTTGCTTCTTCAGGGGCACTCCCGCTATCAGCTAGGAATTTCTTTGCAATGATCACAAAGGGAAGGGGAGATACAGGGCCCTGCTTCTGGACCTCCGGTGCTCTGAGCAAATCTCGAGGTCTCCCGTTGTTGGTCAAGGTCAAGGTCAAGTTCAAGTTCAAGGTCAAGTTGAAGTTCAAGGTCAAGGTCAAGTTCAAGTCATGGTAAAGGTCAAGTTCAAGTTCAGGTTCAAGGTTCAAGGTCAAGTTCAAGTTCAAGGTCAAGGTCAACTTCAAGTTCAAGGTCAAGGTCAAGTTCAGGGTTAAGGTCAAGGTTAAGGTTAAGTTCAAAGTCAAGTTCAAGTTCAAGGTTCAAGGTCAAGGTCAAGGTCAAGTTCAAATTCAAGGGCAAGGCAAGGCCCAGCCCAAGGCCAAGGCAAGGGCAAGGGCAACGCCAAGGGCAAGGCCAAGGCCCAGGCCAAGGCAAAGGCCAAGGCCACCAAAGCGAAGCCCAAACCCCGTAACGCCTGACAAAAGGCAGAAGCCACTAGGCCCCTGCGCAGAGGAAGCCACTAAAGGCAGCAAGGCCACAGAGCTCCCCGACTCCCATTCCCACAGGAAGATATGAGGATAAAGGGCCTCATCCCAGCACAGCACCTGCTCCCACCACCACCCAACCCCGGCCCCCGCCCCCCACAGCACGCCCCCTGAAACAACACTGTCTTCCCAGAAAAGAGAACGGAGAAGCCATGCGTGTGCCAAAGGAGCAAGATGAACGAACGATGCCAGGCCCTCCGAATTTGGGCACACCTGACGCCTCGGAACCCCGGGCCTGGCCGATGGGTCCCCGCCGTTCTCGGGTGGGAGGGGGGTCAACACGTTGGCCGAGAGCCCTTGCCCAGGCCACCCGCAAATCCCCTGAGATGTGATCCGACCACAGGGACCGAGGGCAAACGTACTGCTTGAGGTGCTGGAGGAGCCGGACGAAGCCATGGTGGGAGAGGCACACGGGCACGCTGCAGACTGCTGGCCGAGTGGGCGGGGACCCAGCAGCTCAGGACTCTGGAAAGCGGGAGGCGGCTCCGCCCCCATTGACGTCAATAAGGTTTGGGTGGGTAGATGGAGGGGGCCGCCCCTGGCCTCTTTCCAAGCAGAGACCCTGGACGGAGTCCCGTGGAGTGAGTGGGCTTTTCCCGGGCACGGCTGTGCCCCGGACCGCCAAGATCCCCGTTGGGGTGGGCGGGCAGTTCGGGGGCTTTGGTTTGTGGCCCTCCCTCTCAGCGGGGGGTGGGATCAATCCCGGGTGGATCAATCAGGGGCCCTCAGCAGTGCCAAGGGAGCTCACCGCCCAGGAAACGCCCCTAGGTCCCTTTGAATTGGCCACCAACGCCCCCTTTCCCAGCCTGCCTTGCTCTGGGATTTCCCGCCTTTTCACATTCCACAGGTCCCTGGGCCTCGACTGTCCCCCACTGGCTCCTCTGAGGCATTCTGGGACACCAGACGCTCTCTCCAGCGCCTCCACCTTAGATCCCTCGCTGTCCTCGCCTCTGTTTCCCCCCTGCCCCCTCCCCAACTCCTCCGTGGCTCTTGGCGTCCATTCCTACAGCAGTCCCAGAGTGCCACCCCGAGGCTTTGAGTTGCCTGGAGCCCAAGGCTCCGGCCAGAGACCTGAGGGCCAGAGTCTGGACTGGCAGCTAATGCCATTTGGGGCTTTTCTCACGTGGAGCCTGAGGCCCGCATATCCACGGGCAACCCCCCAGCGCGAGTGCCCTGGAGATACCCGACCAAGGGGACAGTGTACCCCCTACTGTGGGGAAGGAGGTTCCTGTTTTCCCTGCACTGGTTCAACTTTCACGCCGAGGATCGATCACACCATGGTGGCAAGTGGAATAGCCCTGAGAGAAAGCCTCATGGGAAGACTCGAGGGAAAGCCACAGATCCCTTGATCCACTGGGACAGGGAAGCGTGACACTGCTGCTACCGCTCAGGAGGAAAGCGCACGTGCATGACCCCCACTCGAGCCGAGGACTGACGCCACTTGGGAGACTCCAGAAGTACGCCAAGATCCATGTCAGCACTGGAGAGCAATCCTCAGGTTCGGTCCCCGACTCCACACAAGGTCTTAGGACCCCGGCATCGACAGGAGAGGAATCCTGAGAGGGCCCCTAGCACCTCGCATGGGGACTGGCCTTTCCTGAGGTCACCAGAGCGGGTCCCTGAGGTCTCTGTCGAAACTCGAGAGCACCTGCCGCAACTCGAGAAAATCCACGAGGTTCTCCCCTCCAGGCGAGATGAGGCCCATTTCCGCTGAGGCGTCTCAGAGGCTAATCACAACTAACCCATGGAACTTCCGAAAGGGTCCTTCACACCCTTGCTGCAAGTCAAGAAGTTCTCCGACATACCCATCTCCACTCGAGAGGAAGGACGAGGGTCCCGCCCACATCCAGTGGAGCCCCGTTTCCGCCTCGTAGCTCAGAGAAGAGGGGATCCTTTCCCTGCGTGGTCGGGAAAGAGTTCCCGGCGTTCCCGTCGCATCTCAAGTGGAGGCGCTCTGCACAGGAAAGGCCAGAGGAACTCCAGGGTCGTGCCACCATTCCCAGAGTCCCCCAGATGCCTCAGTCCATTCCAGGAAAACCTGTTTTCTCTGCACTGCCTCGACTTTCAAGCCGTAGGATTGACTCACACCACGGGTGGCACGTGGGACAGCCCTGAAGTGGGAAAGCCTCGTGGGAAAGCCTCGTGGGAAAGCCCGAGCGGAAAGCCCACTGACTCCCATTGATCCATCCGGACGGGAAGGCAGTGACACTTGCTGCTACAGCTCGGAGGAACGCACAAGTGCATGCCTCCACACGAGACGAAGAACTCACTCCCTCAGGGGATACTCCAGAAGTACCCCAAGATCCATGTCAGCACTGGAGAGGAATCCTCAGGTTCCGGACCGACTCCACACAAGGTCTTAGCGCCCAGCATCGACAGTAGCAGGAATCCTGAGCAGGCCCCGAGCAACTCGCATGGGGACTGGCCTTTCCTGGAGGCCACCAGAGTGGGTCCCTGAGGTCCCCGTCGTAAGTCGAGAGCACCTGCACACGTTCGAGAAAATCCAGGAGGTTCTCCCCTCCAGGCGAGATGAGGCCCATTTCCGCTGAGGCGTCTCGAGGCTAATCACACCTAAACTCTGGAACTTCCAAAGGGTCCTTCACACCCTTGCTGCAACTAAAGAAGTTCCCCGACATACCCGTTCCACTCGAGAGGAAGCAGGAGAGTCCCGCCCACATCCAGAGGAGCCCCGTTTCCGTCCTCCTAGCTCGAGAGGAGGGATCCTTTCCCTGCGTGGTCGGGAAAGAATTGCGCAGCGTTCCCGTCGCATCTCAAGAGGAGGCGCTCTCACCACAGGAAAGGCGAGAGGAACTCCAGGGTCGTGCCACATTCCCAGTGTCCCCAGATGTCTCCGTGCATTCCAGGAAACCTGTTTTCCCTGGCACTTGCCTCGGCTTTCCAAGCCGAGGATTGACTCACACCACGGTGGCACGTGGGACAGCCTTGTGGGAAAGCCTCGTGGGACAGCCCTGTGGGAAAGCCTCGAGGGAAAGCCACAGATCCCTTGATCCATGCGAAGGGAAGCGTGACACTGCTCCTTACAGCTCGGCAGGAAAGCCAATGTGCCTGCCCCCAACTCTGACGAGGACTGACTCCCCTGGGGAGACTCTAGAAGTACCCCTAGATCCATGTCAGCACTGGAGAGGAATCCTCAGATTCGCGGCAACGACTCCACACAAGGACTTAGGCACCAGCATCAACGGGAGAGGAATCCTAAGAGGCCCCGAGCAACTCGCGTGGGGACTGGCCTTCCTGAGGCCACCAGAGCGGGTCACTGTGGTCCCCTTCCTACGTGGAAAGCACCTGCCGCAACTCGAGTAAATCCAGGAGTTTATCCCCTTCAGGCGAGATGAGGACCATTTCCGCTGAGGCGTCTCGAGGCTGATCACACCTAACCTCTGGAACTTCCAAAGGGTTCTTCACACCCTTGCTGAAACTCAAGAAGTTCCCGACATACCCGTCTTCACTCGAGTCGAAACACGGGAGTCCCGCCACATCCAGAGGAGCCCCATGTCCTCCTCCTAGCTCGAGAGGAGGGATCCTTTCCCTGCGTGGTCAGGAAAAGAATTCCCGGCATTCCGTCGCATTTCAAGAGGAGGCGCTCTCCACAGAAAAAGCGAGAGGAACTGCAGGGTCGTGCCACCATTCCCAGAATCCCCCAGATGTCTCGTCCATTCCAGGAAAACCTGCTTTCCCTGCACTGCCTCGATTTTCAAGCTGAAGGA
>NW_017217762.1:0-22744 GCF_001704415.2 Capra hircus | reverse complement strand
AGTGACATTTCTTTCAATATCAATCAATCAATGTAAACCACATTAACAAATTGAAAAATAAAAACCATATGATTATCTCAATAGATGCAGAGAAGGCCTTTGACAAAATTCAACATCCATTTATGATAAAAACTCTCCAGAAAGCAGGAATAGAAGGAACATACCTCAACATAATAAAAGCTATATATGACAAACCCACAGCAAACATTATCCTCAATGGTGAA
Organism: Capra hircus; assembly: GCF_001704415.2. NCBI lineage: Eukaryota > Metazoa > Chordata > Mammalia > Artiodactyla > Bovidae > Capra > Capra hircus. Next base: position 22,520 of record NW_017217762.1, on the reverse strand, counting down.
AAATTGAAAGCATTTCCCTAAAGTCAGGAACAAGACAAGGGTGTCCACTTTCACCGCTACTATTCAACATAGTTCTGGAAGTTTTGGCCACAGCAATCAGAGCAGAAAAAGAAAGAAAAGGAATCCAAATTGGAAAAGAAGAAGTAAAACTCTCACTGTTTGCAGATGACATGATCCTCTACATGGAAACCCTAAAGACTCCACCAGAAAATTACTAGAGCTCATCAATGAATATAGTAAAGTTGCAGGATATAAAATCAACACACAGAAATCCCTTGCATTCCTATACACTAATAATGAGAAAGTAGAAAAAGAAATTAAGGAAACAATTCCATTTACCATTGCAACGAAAAGAATAAAATACTTAGGAATATATCTACCTAAAGAAACTAAAGACCTATATATAGAAAACTATAAAACACTGGTAAAAGAAATCAAAGAGGACACTAATAGATGGAGAAATATACCATGTTCATGGATCAGAAGAATCAATATAGTGAAAATGAGTATACTACCCAAAGCAATTTACAAATTCAATGCAATCCCTATCAAGCTACCAGCCACATTTTTCACAGAACTAGAACAAATAATTTCAAGATTTGTATGGAAATACAAAAAACCTTGAATAGCCAAAGCAATCTTGAGAAAGAAGAATGGAACTGGAGGAATCAACTTGCCTGACTTCAGGCTCTACTACAAAGCCACAGTCATCAAGACAGTATGGTACTGGCACAAAGACAGACATATAGATCAATGGAACAAAATAGAAAGCCAGAGATAAATCCACACACATATGGACACCTTCTCTTTGACAAAGGAGGCAAGAATATGCAATGGAGTAAAGACAATCTCTTTAACAAGTTGTGCTGGGAAAACTGGTCAACCACTTGTAAAAGAATGAAACTAGATCACTTTCTAACACCGCACACAAAAATAAACTCAAAATGGATTAAAGATCTAAATGTAAGATCATAAACTATAAAACTCCTAGAGGAGAACATAGGCAAAACACTCTCAGACATAAATCACAGCAGGATCCTCTATGATCCACCTCCCAGAATTCTGGAAATAAAAGCAAAAATAAACAAATGGGATCTAATTAAAATTAAAAGCTTCTGCACAACAAAGGAAAATATAAGCAAGGTGAAAAGACAGCCTTCTGAATGGCAGAAAATAATAGCAAATGAAGCAACTGACAAACAACTAATCTCAAAAATATACAAGCAACTTATGCAGCTCAATTCCAGAAAAATAAACAACCCAATCAAAAAATGGGCCAAAGAACTAAATAGACATTTCTCCAAAGAAGACATACGGATGGCTAACAAACACATGAAAAGATGCTCAACATCACTCATTATTAGAGAAATGCAAACCAAAACCACAATGAGGTACCACTTCACACCAGTCAGAATGGCTGCAATCCAAAACTCTGTAAGCAATAAATGCTGGAGAGGGTGTGGAGAACAGGGAACCCTCCTACACTGTTGGTGGGAATGCAAACTAGTACAGCCACTATGGAGAACAGTGTGGAGATTCCTTAAAAAATTGCAAATAGAACTACCTTATGACCCAGCAATCCCACTGCTGGGCATACACACCAAGGAAACCAGAATTGAAAGAGACACATGTACCCCAATGTTCATCGCAGCACTGTTTATAATAGCCAGGACATGGAAACAACCTAGATGTCCATCAGCAGATGAATGGATAAGAAAGCGGTGGTACATATACACAATGGAGTATTACTCAGCCATTAAAAAGAATTCATTTGAATCAGTTCTGATGAGATGGATGAAACTGGAGCCAATTATACAGAGTGAAGTAAGGCCAGAAAGAAAAACACCAATACAGTATACTAACACATATATATGGAATTTAGGAAGATGGCAATGACGACCCTGTATGCAAGACAGGAAAAACGACACAGATGTGTATAACGGACTTTTGGACTCAGAGGGAGAGGGAGAGGGAGAGGGTGGGATGATTTGGTAGAATGGGAATTCTAACATGTATACTGGTCATGTAAGAATTGAATTGCCAGTCCATGTCTGACGTAGGGTGCAGCATGCTTGGGGCTGGTGCATGGGGATGACCCAGAGAGATGTTGTGGGGAGGGAGGTGGGAGGGGGGTTCATGTTTGGGAACACATGTAAGAATTAAAGATTTTAAAATTTAAAAAATAAAAAAAATAAAAATAATAAAATAAAATAATAAAATAAAATAAATAAATATGTTGGACTTTCTAAAAAAAAAAGAAACAAAGGGAGAAAAATCAAATCAATAAAATTACAAATGAAAATGTAGAGATCACAACAGACAACACAGAAATACAAAGGATCATAAGAGACTACTATCAGCAATTATATGCCAATAAAATGGACAACGTGGGAGAAATGGGCAAATTCTTAGAAAAGTACAACTTTCCAAAACTGAACCAAGAAGAAATAGAAAATCTCAACAGACCCATCACAACCATGGAAATCGAAACAGCAATCAGAAATCTTCCAGCAAACAAAAGTCCAGGTCTAGACGGCTTCACAGCTGAATTCTACCAAAAATTTAGAGAAGAGCTAACACCTATCCTACTTAAACTCTTCCAGAAATTTGCAGAGGAAGGCAAACTTCCAAACTCATTCTATGAGGCCACCATCACCCTAATAACAAAACCTGACAAAGATGACACAAAAAAAGAAAACTACAGGGCAATATCACTAATGAACATAGATGCAAAAGACCTTAACAAAATTCTGTCAATCAGAATCCAACAACACATTAAAAAGATCATACACCATGGCCAAGTGGGCTTTATCCCAGGGATGCAAGGATTCTTCAATATCCACAAATTAATCAATGTAATACCCCAAATTAACAAATTGAAAATAAAAGCCATATGATTATTTCAATAGATGCAGAGAAAGACTTTGACAAAATTCAACATCCATTTATGATAAAAACTCTCCAGAAAGCAGGAATAGAAGAAACCTACCTCAACATAATAAAAGCTATCTATGACAAACTCACAGAAAACACGATCCTCAATGGTGAAAACTTGAAAGCATTTCCCCTGAAGTCAGGAACAAGACGAGGGTGCCCACTTTCACCTATACTATTCAACATAGTTCTGGAAGTTTTGGCCACAGCAATCAGAGCAGAAAAAGAAATAAAAGGAATCCAAATTGTAAAAGAAGAAGTAAAACTCTCACTGTCTGCAGATGACAAGATCCTCTACATAGAAAACCCTAAAGACTCTACAAGAACATTACTAGAACTAATCAATGAATATAGTAAAGTTGTAGGATATAAAATCAACACACAGAAATCCCTTGCATTTCTATACACTAATAATGAGAAAATAGAAAGAGAAATTACAGAAACAATTCCATTCACCATTTCAATGAAAAGAATAAAATACTTAGGTATATATCTACCTCAAGAAACTAAAGACATCTATATAGAAAACTATAAAACATTGGTGAAACAAATAAAAAAGGACACTAATATATGGAGAAATATACCATGTCCATGGATTGGAAGATTCGATACTGTGAAAATGAGTATACTACTCAAAGCAATCCATAGATTCAATGCAATCCCTATCAAGCTACAAACGGTATTTTTCACAGCGCTAGAACAAATAATATCACAATTTGTTTGGAAATACAAAAAAACCTTGAATAGCCAAAGCAATCTTGAGAAAGAAGAATGGAACTGGAGGAATCAACCTGCCTGACTTCGGGCTCTACTACAAAGCCACAGTCATCAAAACAGTATGATACTGGCACAAAGACAGAAATATAGATCAATGGAACAAAATAGAAAGCTCAGAGATAAATCCACACACCTATGGACACTTTATCTTTGACAAAGGAGGTAAGACTATACAATGGATTAAAGACAATCTCTTTAACAAGTGGTGCTGGGAAAACTGTCAACCACTTGTAAGAGAATGAAACTAGATCACATTCTAACACCTTACACAAAAATAAACTCAAACTGGATTTAAGGTCTAAATGTAAGACCAGAAACTATAAAACTCCTAGAGGAGAACATAGGCAAAACACTCTCCGACATACAACACAGCAGGATCCTCTATGACCCACCTCCCACAATATTGGAAATAAAAGCAAAAATTAACTAATGTGACCTAATTAAAATTAAAACCTTCTGCACAACAAAGGAAATTCTAAGCAAGATGAAAAGACAGCCTTCAGAATGGGACAAAACATTAGCAAATGAAGCAACTGACAAACAACTAATCTCAAAAATATACAAGCAACACCTGCAGCTCAATTCCAGAAAAATAAATGACCCAATCAAAAAATGGGCCAGAGAACTAAACAGACATTTCTCCAAAGAAGACATACAGATGGCTAGCAAACTCATGAAAAGATGCTCAACATCACTCATTATCAGAGAAATGCAAATCAAAACCACAGTGAGGTATCATTTCACGCCAGTCAGAATGGCTGCTATCCAAAAGTCTACAAGCAATAAATGCTGGAGAGGGTGTGGAGAAAAGCAAACCCTCTTACACTGTTGGCGGGAATGCAAACTATTACAGCCACTATGGAGAACAGTGTGGAGATTCCTTAAAAACTGGAAATAGAAATGCCTTATGGCCCAGCAATCCCAGTGCTGGGCATACACACTGAGGAAACCAGAATTGAAAGAGACACATGTACCCCAATGTTCATCGCAGCACTGTTTATAATAGCCAGGACATGGAAGCAACCTAGATGTCCATCAGCAGATGTATGGATAAGAAAGCTGTGGTACATATACACAATAGAGTATTACTCAGCCATTAAAAAGAATACATTTGAATCAGTTCTAATGAGGTGGATGAAACTGGAGCCGATTGTACAGAGTGAAGTAAGCCAGAAAGAAAAACACCAATACAGTATACTAATGCATATATATGGAATTTAGAAAGATGGTAATGAAAACCCTGTATGTGAGACAGCAAAAGAGACACAGATGTATGGAACGGACTTTTAGACTCTGTGGGAGAGGGCGAGGGTGGGATGATATGGGAGAATGGCATTGAAACATGTATAATATCATATATGAAATGAATTGCCAGTCCAGGTTCGATGCAGGATACAGGATGTTCGGGGCTGGTGCACTGGGATGACCCAGAGTGACGGTATGGGGAGTGAGGTGGGAGGGGGGTTCAGGATGGGGAACACACGTATATCCGTGGTGGATTCATGTTGATTTATGGCAAAACCCATATAATATTATAAAGTAATTAGCCTCCAATTAAAATAAATAAATTTATAAAAATAAAAATATAATGTATATGATTAGAAAATAAATAAATAAATAAAGGGCTATACTTGTGCCACATGGTCTAGTTGTTAGGTATAATACTGTATTGGTCAATGGTGGTCCTTTTTATTTTTCGGTGAGTATCCCAAGGGCATTCCCTTCTTTAAAAAGAGAAAAAGAATTTGATCACTGGGAAGCCCAATTCTAAGTGCATTTATTAAACTCTCCTTTAAGGCCTTAAAGGCTATGTTGTCCAATATTTATCATAAAATTGGGTCAGTGTTACTGTTCTTTAGCAAAACATAAATGGGTTTGGCCATTAAAGAGAAATTTGAAGTCTAATTTTGGTAATTACCAACTAGCCCAAGAAAACCCTGTAATTGGTGCTTAGTTATGGGCAACTTAGGACACCATGAAATATCTAAATTTAGGTGTAGCCCTTATTCTGATATCTGATGTCCTAAATATCACACCTTGGTTTAGGAAAACTGCAATATTTCTTTGGTGACCTTTTGATTCCTTTAAGGCATAACATTTAGTAAGGTGACCCTGTGTTCTTGTGAGGAGGCTTGAGAGGGACACCAAGGAAGCAAATGACCCAAATATTGCCACAAAGTAGAACCTATAGGGAATTTTATATCATCCAGATCATTCCTCAAGATTAGTGAGAAATAAGATGGACTCTCAGTAAAACCCTGAGGCATTACTGTCCAAGTGAATATTTTTTCTTCTCAAGTTAAGGAAAAAGGCAATGGATAGCTTCAAGAGAATACAAGAATGCATTCCATAAATAAATTACAGTAATTACTTGTGGTGGGAATTAATGTTAGTAATGTATGGAGATTAGGAACAACAGAGTGTTGAATGATAACAAACTTTTTTTTTTTAATTCCTCTGAAGTCCTAGACAAACCTCTTCCTTTTATGTTTTCTCACTGGAAAGTAAGAGGGAAGATGGTGGAGGTGTAGGTGGACATGGAATACATCTCTCTCCATCAGGAATACACCTTCAGACACAGACATGCATCCAGAACACCAGCTGAGAGTGGACAGGAGTACTGATCAGTGGAAAAGAATATATAGAACCATGCAAAACTCGGTAAGACGAAGGAATGAGGGGGAAAAACAGGAGTGTTAGTAGGATTGGACCTGCCCTCAGCAGGTGGGGGAACTGAAACAGGGGTCCTATCCCCACAGTGGGGCAATTGTCTGGGTCACAGGAGAAACATATAAGGGTGAGAGTGAAACAGTTGATCTGTGGCAGCCTAAATGGAATGAGAATCAGACAGTCCTTGCCACAGCCATACAAACCCCAGAGAGGAACGCTGGTTTCCTGGAAGGTGCAGTGGCTGGAAGCTGGAGTTTAGGGACTGTGGAGCAATCCCAGGGCCAGGGCTACTGTTGACTGTGGACAGACAGATTGAGGGGATGTAAGGGAGGAGATTGTGATGGAAAATGCTTGGGGAGGAAAACTAGACAGCCATGGAAGAAAGGTGATACTACTGAGTCATGCATAGGGGGTGGAGCCACCACAATAGTCTCTCTCTCTCCACATGACAGCATCAGCAGCTGAACAATAGAGAGGCTGGCGTATCAAAACGCCTGACCACTGAACTACAGAGTAGGACCCCACCCAGGGTGCCCCTTTAAGTGCCTGATGTGCTGATCTATAGAGTAGGACTCTAGCCAGGGGGCCCCTCTATGTGCCTGACTTGTAGAACAACAGAGAAAGATCCCAGGCAAGGGAGCCCTCTAAGTGCCTGAATGGGCAGAGCTACAGAGAAAGACTGGCTAAAGCGGCCTTCTGATTGCCAGCTACAAGAGGCTCTATAAGAGACTCTGATAGGGCCATAACTCCTGAGGCTGAGGCAGTCTGTGTCACTGTACAGCTGGGCCACCTTCACGCTCAACTCTCACTGGGGCAGGGCTGCCACAGGCAAAAAAAAAAAAAAAAAAAAAAAAAAAAAAAACAGTCTCTCATCTATGTGTACAGGGTCACTTTGGTCATGTCCAACTCTTTGTGACCCTGTAGACTGTAACCTGCCAGGCTTCTCTGTCAGAGAGGGGGTTCTCCAGGCAAGAATACTGGAGCCTATTGGCCAATGCTGGTTGCCATACCCTTCTAGAGCACTGTATTTTCTGCTGCCCTAGCCGCCAACCCCCTGAGTACCTGATGCTGCCAGAACCCCTGCAACCCAAGCACCACCTCCACACCTGGCCTTCACAGGGGCAAACCCAAGCCCTCCAGGGCAGCCTCAGGAGATAAACCCCAGTGGACGACCCACATGTAGAGGTGGAAATAAAACCACATTTGAAACCCAGAGGCAGTGTGGCTAAGGAAGAAGACCTAAAACCTTCCCATCAGCTGTACAAGCTGCAGATTAAATCCACATGAACAACTAAGCAGACTCTGAGTTTTGAAATATATAAAAGGCCATTGAGAGCTCCCAGAAAAGAAAGCACACTAGCTCTGATAGCTGTGGATATTGGAGGCAAGAACACACAGGAGTAGGACCAGATTAGAATCTAAGCTGCCCTCACAGCAGGTCCAGAAGTCAGCACAATGTTGGAGGGCATCCTAGGGAGGTTAGGTGGACTGTGACTCCCAGTGAAAGGACTCTGACAGCACTGACTCAAGGAAAACATTTATTATTCTTGTTTTTTGGCTTGCTCTGTAGACTCTTTTGAAATTTTGTTTTGTTTTGTTTTCCCCCTTCCCCCGCCCCCACCCATTGTAGTTGTTGATTTTTTTTTTTTTTGCACTAAGAAATCCAATTAAGCTTTTGAGCTTTTTTCTTTTCTCAGTCACATTTTTATTGTTGTCATAAACCTCTGCCTCTATATAGGGCTTTTACATTTTTGTGGAGTTTACCTCTTTTTTTTTCTTTTTGCTTTTTTTAATTTTAATTTTTAAAGCCTATAAATATTTTTTGTACATTTATTCCTTTGTTTGCCTTTCCTACTCTACTTTTCCCTTGCAATTAATCTTTAATGTATATAAATCTTCTTTATCTGCCTCTATTTAACTTTGCATATCTATTCTTTCTTTCCTTTCCTCAAAATATTTGTTAGTTTTCCTTTCATTGTTTTATTCCCCACTTGGCACTTTGCTGCTTTAGTTTTGTTTTCCAGTTTGTCCTTTAATTAGTTTTATTCTGGTAAACATAATTTTTTATTTCCTTTATTCACTGTGTCAATACACTGTACTATTTTGTTGTTGTTGGACTGTTTTCACTTTGATCATTAGTGTATATGTATATGTGTATATTCCATTATTTTAATTATTATTTGCCTGATTTTGTAACTGCCATTTGTCTGGGGTTCATCTTTGTTTTCTTGTTTTTTGATATTTGTTTTAATCTCACTTAATGCCATAACAGACCACTTGTGGAATCTTCATTCCTGACCAGAGATCAAGCCCTGAGCCTTTGGAGTAGGAGCACTGACTTCAAGACCCTAGACTACCAGAGAACTAACCCTAGGGTGTATCAAATAGTGAGAACTCCTACAAAGGAAACCACTTGAATACAAGACCCTGAATCACCCACCACCAGTAGCACCCTGTGCAGGACACCTCATCTAAACAACAAACAAACACAGTATTGTAAAGTAAAATAAAAATAAAATAAAACAAACAAACAAAAATACCAAAAGTACAAACCCAATCAACAATAGATAGGATTATGACCTCACTCAGCCTTGCCTATCAGAGGAAAAACAAACAAACAAACAAAAACTCAGAACAAATCTCATGCTATACAAAGCTCACACAAACCAATAGACCAATCTTAGGAGGGCATAATCCAAAAGTAAGAAAGAATTCAACTTTCTTCAAGGATAGAATTCAACTTTCCTTGAAGCCTGGGAAAGAAGACCTCAAACACAATAACTTTAAAAAAAATAATGAAAAAGCAGAAAAATACTGCAAAAAATGAAGGAACAGACTAGAACCACAGAAGTCCAAATAAATGAAGAGGAAATAGGCAAACTACCCAAAAAAGAATTCAGAATAATGATAGTAAAGATGATCAAAAATCTTGAAAACAAAATGGAGAAAATGCAAGAATCAATTAACAAAGACCTAGGAGAATTAAAGAATAAACATACAGAGACAAACAACACAATTACTGAAATTAAAAATACTCTAGAAGGAATCAATAGCATAATATCTGAAGCATAAGAACAAATCAGTGAGGTGGAAGATAAAATGGTGGAAATAACTTCTGAAGAGCAGAATAAAGTAAGAAAAATGAAAAGAGCTGATGACAGTCTCAGAGAACTCTGGGACCATGTCAAACATACTAATATTCGAATTAGAGAAATCCCAGAAGAAGAAGAAAAAGAAAGCGTATGAGAAAAGTTTTGAAGAGATTAGAGTTGATAATTTTCCCAACCTAGAAAATGAAGTAGTCAGTGAAGTACAAGAGGCACAGAGTCCCATATAGGATAAACCCAAGGAGAAACATGCCAAGACACATACTAGTCAACCTAACAAAGACTAAACACAAAGAAGGAATATTAAAAGCAGCACGGGAGAAGCAACAAGTAACATACAAGGGAAACCCCATACGTTTAACAGCTGATCTTTCAACAGAAACTCTGCAGGCCAGAAGAGAGTGGCAGGATATATTTAAAGTACTGAAAGGGAAAATTCTACAACCAAGATTACTGTATCCAGCAAGGATCTCATTTTAAATTGATAGAGAAATAAAAAGCTTCTCAGACAAGCAAAAGTTAAGAGAATTCAGTACCACCAAACCAGCTTTACAACAAGTGTTAAAGACACTTATATAATCAAGGAATACAAGAGAAGAAAAAAGACCACAAAATCAACCCCAAACAATTAAGAAAATGGCAATAGGAACATATATATCAATAATTTATTTAAATATAAATGGATTAAATGCTCCAACTAAAAGACATAGTCTGGCTGAGTGGATACAAAAACAAAACTCACATATATGCTGTCTACAAGAAACCCAATTCAGACCTCAAGACACATATAGACTGAAAGTGAGAGGATGGAAAAATATTTTCCATGCAAATGGGAAGCAAAAGAAAGCTGAAGTAGCAATTGTCATATCAAACAAAATAGAACTTAAAATAAAGATTACAAGAGATAAGGAAGGACCTTACATTATGACCAAGGAATCAATAAACAAGGAAGATATAACAACTGTAAATATCTATGCACCCAACATAGGAGAACCTCAATACATAAGACAAACACTAACAGACATAAAAGGAGAAATTGACAGTAACAAAATAACAATAGGAGTCTTTAGCACCCCACTCACAATGGACAGATCATCAAAAGAGAAAATTAATAAGGAAACACAAGTCTTAAATGATACATTAGGTGAAATGTATCTCATTGATATCTTCAGGACGTTCTATCCAAATGCAGAAGAATACACCTTCTTCTCAAGTGTACATGGAGAATTTTCCAGGATAGACCACATATTGGGTCACAAATCAAACCTCAGTAAATTTAAGAAAATGGAAATCATATCAAGCATCTTCTCTGACCACAATGCTATGAGACTAGGTATTAATTACAAGAAAAAAAAGTGTAAGAAACAGAAACACATGGAGATTAAACAACACATTCCTAAATAACCAACAGGTTACTGAAGAAATCAAAAAGGAATTAAAAAATTTCTAGAAACAAATAACAATGAAAACACGACAACTCAAAACCTATAGGATGCAGCAAAAGCAGTTCTAAGAGGGAAGTTTATAGCAATACAATCCTACCTCAAGAAACTGGCAAAACATGGAATAGACAACCTAACTTTACACCTGAAATAACTGGAAAAGGAAGAACAACAAAACCCCCAAAATTAGTAGAAGTAAAGAAATCATTAAAATCCGAGCAGAAATAAATGAAAGAGAAATGAAAGAAACAATAGTAAAGATTAATAAGACTAAAATCTGGTTCTTTGAGAAGATAAGCAAAACTGACAAACACTTACTCAGACTCATCAAGAAAAAAAGAGAGAAGAATCAAATGAACAAAATTAGAAATGAAAAAGGAGAGGTTACAACAGACAATGCAGAAATACAAAGGATTATAAGAGACTATTATGAACAACTATATGGCAATAAAATGGATAACCTGGAAGAAATGGACAGATTCTTAGAAAAGTTCAATCTTCCAAGACTGAACTGGAAAAAATATAAATTATAGACAACCCAATTACAAACACCAAAATTGAAGCTATGATAAAAAATCTCCCAAGAAACAAAAGCCCAGGGCCAGATGGTTTCACAGGAGAATTCTATCAAACATTTAGAAAAGAGCTAATGCCAATCCTTCTAAAACTCTTTCAAAAAATTCCAGAAGAAGGAACACTTCCAAACTCATTCTATGAGGCCACCATCACCCTGATACCAAAACCAGACAAAGACAACACACACACACAAAAACTGCAGGCCAATATCACTGATGAACATAGATACAAAAATCCTCAACAAAATTTTAGCAAACAGAATTCAGGAACACAACAAGTAGCTCATACACAATGATCACGTTGGGTTTATTTGAGGAATGCAAGGATTCTTCAATATACACTCATCAATCAATGTGATACACCACTATAACAAGTTGAAAGATAAAAACCATATGATAATCTCAATAGATGCAGAAAAGGCCTTTGACAAAATTCAGAATGCATTTATGATTAAAACTCTTCCAAAAAGGGCATAGACAGAACCTACCTCAACATAGTAAAGGCCATATATGATAGGCCCACAGCAAACATTATTCTCAATGGTGAAAAACTGAAAGCATTCCCCCTAAGATCAGGAGCAAGGCAAGGGTGTCCACTTTCACCACTATTACTCTACATAGTTCTGGAAGTCTTAGCTATAACAATCAGAGAAGAAAAAGAAATAAAAGGAATTCAGATCAGAAAAGAAGTAAAGTTCTCACTGTTTACAGATGACATGATACTGTACATAGAAAACCCTAAAGATAGTATCAGAAAATTACTAGAGCTAATCAGTGAATTTAGCAAAGTTGTGGGATACAAAATCAATACACAGAAATCACTTACATTTCTATATACTAAGAATGAAAAATCAGAAAGAGAAATTAAGGAATCAATCCCATTCATCATTGCAACAAAAAGAATTAAATATCTAGGAATAAACATACCTAAGAAGACAAAAGAGCTGTACACAGAAAATTATAAGAGAAAAAAATGGCAATCCACTCCAGCACTCTTGCCTGGAAAATCCCATGGACAGAGGAGCCTGATAGGCTACAGTCCATAGGGTCACAGAGAGTCAGACACAACTGTGTGACTTCACTTTCACTTTCACTAATGAAAGAAATCAAAGGTGACACAAACAGATGAAGAGATATTCCATGTTCCTGGGTAGGAAGAATCAATACTGTGAAAATGACTATAGTGCCAAATACAATCTACAGATTTAATGCAATCCCTATCAAATTATGAATGGTATTTTTCACATATGTAGAACAAAATTTCTCAATTCATATGGAAACACTAAAAACCCCTTATAGCCAAAGCAGTCTTGATAAAGAAGAATGGAGCTGGAGGAATCAAGCTTCTTGACGTCAGGTTATACTACAAAGCTACAGTCATCAAGACAGTATGATAATGGCACAAAAATAGAAATATAGACTAATGTAAAAAGACAGAAAGCCCAGAAATAAAACCCATGCACCTATGGATACCTTATTTTTGACAAAGGAGGCAAAAGCATACAATGGGGCAAAACAGTCTTGTTCAATAAATGGTGCTGTGAAAACTGGACAGCTACATGTAAAAGAATGAAATTAGAACACTTCTTAACACCATACACAAAGACAAACTTAAAATGGATTGTAGACGTACAGGTAAGACCAGAAACAATAAAACTCTTAGAGGAAAACATAGGCAGAACCCTCGATGACATAAATCAAAGCATGATCCTCTTTGACCCATCTCCTAGAGTAACAGAAATAAAAGCAAAGTAAACAAGTGGGACCTGATTAAACTTAAATGCTTTTGTACAGCAAAGGAAACTATAAGCAAGATGAAAAGACAACCTTCAGAATGGGAGAAAATTATAGCAAGTGAAAAAACTGACAAGGATTAATTTCCGAAGTATACAAGCAGAGCATACAACTCAATACCAGAAAAAGAAACAACCGAATCAAAGAGTGGGGAAAAGACCTAAACAGACATTTTTCCAAAGAAGGTATACAGATGGCTAACATCACATGAAAAGGTGCTCAGCATTGCTCATTATTAGAGAAATGTAAATAAAAACTACAATGAGATATCACCTCACACCAGTCAGGATGGCCCTCATCAAAAAGTCTATAAACAATAAATCCTGTAGACGGTGTGGGGAAAATTGAATGCTCTTGCACTGTTGGTGGGAATGTAAATTGATAGAGCCACTATGGAAGACAGTATGGACATTCCTTTCAAAACTAGTAATAAAACCACCATATGACCCAGAAATCCCACTCCTAGGCATATACCTTGAGGAAACCAAAATTTAAAATGACACATGATTCCCATTCTTCATTGCAACACTATTTACAATACCTACAACATGGAAGCAACCTAGATGTCCATTGACAGATGAATGGATAAAGAAGTTGTGGTATATATACACCATGGAATATTACTCAGCCATAAAAAGAATGCATTTGAGTCCGTTCTAATGAGATGGATAAACCTAGAACCTATAACAGAGTTAAGTGAGTCAGAAAAAGATAAATACTGTATTCTAATAAATATATATGGAATCTAGAAAAATGGTACAGGAAAATTATTTACAGGGCAACAATGGAGGAACAGATATAGAGAATAAACATATGGACATGGGGAGAGGGGAGGAGAGGGTGAGATGTATGGAAAGAATAACATGGCAACTTACATTACCATACGTAAAATAGATAGCCAATGGGAATTTGCTGTATGGCTCAGGAAAGTCAAACAGGGCCTCTGTATCAACATAGAGGGGTGGGGTGGGGAGGGAGATGAGAGGGAGTTTGAAAGGGGAGGGGACACATGTATACTTATGGCTGATTCATGCTGAGGTTTGACAGAAAACAGCAAAATTCTATAAAGCAATTACCCTTCAATAAAAAATAAATAAATGTTTTTAAAAAGAGTATTATAGGGGATAGTACAAGAGATAATGAAGTCATGAGCCTTTTAATTGTCTATTAGGTGCTTTATACCTAAAAGGGACTTGTTTACTTATAGGGTATTTTTTAAATATTCTTTCTTTATTTTTTATTTTTTCAATATAAATTTATTTATTTTAATTGGAGGCTAATTACTTTATATTATTGTATTGGTTTTGCCATACATCAACATGAATCCACCACGGGTGTACACGTGTTCCCAATCCTGAACCCTCCTCCCACCTCCCTAACCATACCATCCCTCTGGGTCATCTCAGTGAACCAGCCCCGATCATCCTCTATCATGCATCAAACCTGGACTGGTGATTCATTTCATATATGACATTATATATGTTTCAATGCCACTCTCCCATATCATCCCACCCTCGCCCTCTCACACAGAGTCCAAAAGTCAGTTCTATACATCTGTGTCTCTTTGGCTGTCTCGCATACAGGGTTATCGTTACCAACTTTCTAAATTCCGTATATATGTGTTAGTATTCTGTATTGGTGTTTTTCTTTCTGGCTTACTTCAATCTGTATAATCGGCTCCAGTTTCATTCACCTCATTAGAACTGATTCAAATGGATTCTTTTTAATGGCTGAATAATACTCAATTGTGTATATGTACCACAGCTTTCTTATCCATTCCTCTGCTGATGGACATCTAGGTTGCTTCCATGTCCTGGCTATTATAAACAGTGCTGCAATGAACATTGGGGTACATGTGTCTCTTTCAATTCTGGTTTTCTCAGTTTGTATGCCCAGCAGTGGGATTGCTGGGTCATATGGCAGTTCTATTTCCAGTTTTTTAAGGAATCTCTACACTGTTCTCCATAGTGGCTGTAATAGTTTGCATTCCCACCAACAGTGTAAGAGGGTTCACTTTTCTCCACACCCTCTCCAGCATGTATTGTTTGTAGATATTTGGATAGCAGCCATTCTGACTGGAGTGAAATGGTACCTCATTGTGGTTTGATTTGCATTTCTCTGATAATGAGTGATGTTGAGCATCTTTTCATGTGTTTGTTAGCCATCTGTATGTCTTCTTTGGAGAAATGTCTGTTTAGTTCTTTGGCCCATTTTTTGATTGGGTCATTTATTTTTCTGGAATTGAGCTGCATGAACTGCTTGTATATTTTTGAGATTAATTCTTTGTCAGTTGCTTCATTTGTTATTATTTTCTCCCATTCTGAAGGCTGTCTTTTCACCTTGCTTATAGTTTCCTTTGTTGTGCAGAAGCTTTTAATTTTAATTAGGTCCCATTTGTTTATTTTTGCTTTTATTTCCAATATTCTGGGAGGTGGGTCATAGAGGATCCTGCTGTGATTTATGTCGGAGAGTGTTTTGCCTATGTTCTCCTCTAGGAGTTTTATAGTTTCTGGTCTTACATTTAGATCTTTAATCCATTTTGAGTTTATTTTTGTGTATGGTGTTAGAAAGTGTTCTAGTTTCATTCTTTTACAAGTGGTTGACCAGTTTTCCCAGCACAACTTGTTAAAGAGATTGTCTTTAATCCATTGTATAGCCTTGCCTCCTTTGTCAAAGATAAAGTGTCCATAGGTGTGTGGATTTGTCTCTGAGCTTTCTATTTTGTTCCATTGACCTATATATCTGTCTTTTGTGCCAGTACCATACTGTCTTGATGACTGTGGCTTTGTAGTAGAGCCTGAAGTCAGGCAGGTTGATTCCTCCAGTTCCATTCTTTCTTCTCCAAGATTGCTTTGGCTATTCGAGGTTTTTTGTATTTCCATACAAATTGTGAAATTATTTATTCTAGCTCTGTGAAAAATACCGTTGGTACCTTGAAAGGGATTGCATTGAATCTATAGGTTGCTTTGAGTAGTATACTCATTTTCACTATATTGACTCATTTGATCCATGAACACAGTATATTTCTCCATTAATGTCCTCTTTTGATTTCTTTTACCAGTGTTTTATAGTTTTCTATATATAGGTCTTTTGTTTCTTTTCTTTTCTTTTCCATATGTGAATTTTTCTTTTCTTTTTATTTATTTTTTTTTTACTTTACAATATTGTATTGGTTTTGCACACATCAACATGTATATAGTTCTTTTGTTTCTTTAGGTAGATATATTCCTAAAGTATTTTTATTCTTTTCATTGCAATGAGTGAATGGAATTGTTTTCCTTAATTTCTCTATTTTCTCATTATTAGTGTATAGGAATGCAAGGGATTTCTGTGTGTTGATTTTATATCCTGCAACTTTACTATATTCATTGATTAGCTCTAGTAATTTTCTGGTGGAGTCTTTAGGGTTTTCTATGTAGAGGATCATGTCATCTGCAAACAGTGAGAGTTTTACTTCTTCTTTTCCAATTTGGATTCCTTTTATTTCTTTTTCTGCTCTGATTGCTGTGGCCAAAACTTCCAAACTATGTTGAATAGTAGTGGTGAAAGTGGGCACCCTTGTCTTGTTCCTGACTTTAGGGGAAATGCTTTCAATTTTTCACCATTGAGGATAATGTTTGCTGTGGGTTTGTCATATATAGCTTTTATTATGTTGAGGTATGTTCCTTCTATTCCTGCTTTCTGGAGAGTTTTTATCATAAATGGATGTTGAATTTTGTCAAAGGCTTTCTCTGCATCTATTGAGATAATCATATGGCTTTTATTTTTTTTTGTTAATGTGGTGTTACATTGATTGATTTGTGATATTGAAGAATCCTTGCATCCCTGGGATAAAGCCCACTTGGTCATGGTGTATGATCTTTTTAATGTGTTGTTGGATTCTGATTGCTAGAATTTTGTTAAGGATTTTTGCATCTATGTTCATCAGTGATATTGGCCTGTAGTTTTCTTTTTTTGTGGCATCTTTGTCAGGTTTTGGTATTAGGGTGATGGTGGCCTCATAGAATGAGTTTGGAAGTTTACCTTCCTCTGCAATTTTCTGGAAGAGTTTGAGTAGGATAGGTGTTAGCTCTTCTCTAAATTTTTGGTAGAATTCAGCTGTGAAGCCGTCTGGACCTGGGCTTTTGTTTGCTGGAAGATTTCTGATTACAGTTTCAATTTCCGTGCTTGTGATGGGTCTGTTAAGATTTTCTATTTCTTCCTGGTTCAGTTTTGGAAAGTTGTACTTTTCTAAGAATTTGTCCATTTCTTCCAGTTGTCCATTTTATTGGCATATAATTGCTGATAGTAGTCTCTTATGATCCTTTGTATTTCTGTGTTGTCTGTTGTGATCTCTCCATTTTCATTTCTAATTTTATTGATTTGATTTTTCTCCCTTTGTTTCTTGATGAGTCTGGCTAATGGTTTGTCAATTTTATTTATCCTCTCAAAGAACCAGCTTTTGGCTTTGTTGATTTTTGCTATGGTCTCTTTTGTTTCTTTTGCATTTATTTCTGCCCTAATTTTTAAGATTTCTTTCCTTCTACTAACCCTGGGGTTCTTCATTTCTTCCTTTTCTAGTTGCTTTAGGTGTAGAGTTAGGTTATTTATTTGACTTTTTTCTTGTTTCTTGAGGTATGCCTGTATTGCTATGAACCTTCCCTTAGCACTGCTTTTACAGTGTCCCACAGGTTTTGGGGTTGTTGTGTTTTCATTTTCATTCATTTCTATGCATATTTTTTTCTTTTTTGATTTCTTTTGTGATTTGTTGGTTATTCAGCAGCGTGTTGTTCAGCCTCCATATGTTGGAATTTTTAATAGTTTTTCTCCTGTAATTGAGATCTAATCTTACTGCATTGTGGTCAGAAAAGATGCTTGGAATGATTTCAATTTTTTTGAATTTACCAAGGCTAGATTTATGGCCCAGGATGTGATCTATCCTGGAGAAGGTTCCATGTGCTTGAGAAAAAGGTGAAATTCATTGTTTTGGGGGTGAAATGTCCTATAGATATCAATTAGGTCTAACTGGTCTATTGTATCATTTAAAGTTTGTGTTTCCTTGTTAATTTTCTGTTTAGTTGATCTATCCATAGGTGTGAGTGGGGTATTAAAGTCTCCCACTATTATTGTGTTATTGTTAATTTCCCCTTTCATACTTGTTAGCATTTGTCTTACATATTGTGGTGCTCCTATGTTGGGTGCATATATATTTATAATTTTTATATCTTCTTGGATTGATCCTTTGATCATTATGTAGTGTCCTTCTTTGTCTCTTTTCACAGCCTTTGTTTTAAAGTCTATTTTATCTGATATGAGTATTGCTACTCCTGCTTTCTTTTGGTCTCTATTTGCATGGAATATCTTTTTCCAGCCCTTCACTTTCAGTCTGTATGTGTCCCTTGTTTTGAGGTCTCTTGTAGACAACATATATAGGGGTCTTGTTTTTGTATCCATTCAGCCAGTCTTTGTCTTTTGGTTGGGCATTCAACCCATTTACATTTAAGGTAATTATTGATAAGTATGATCCCATTGCCATTTACTTTATTGTTTTGGGTTCGAGTTTATACACCCTTTTTTGTGTTTCCTGTCTAGAGAAGATCCTTTAGCATTTGTTGGAGAGCTGGTTTGGTGGTGCTGAATTCTCTCAGCTTTTGCTTGTCTGTAAAGCTTTTGATTTCTCCTTCATATTTGAATGAGATCCTTGCTGGGTACAGTAATCTGGGCTGTAGGTTATTTTCTTTCATCACTTTAAGTATGTCCTGCCATTCCCTCCTGGCCTGAAGAGTTTCTATTGAAAGATCAGCTGTTATCCTTATGGGAATCCCCTTGTGTGTTATTTGTTGTTTTTCCCTTGCTGCTTTTAATATTTGTTCTTTGTGTTTGATCTTTGTTAATTTGATTAATATGTGTCTTGGGTGTTTCACCTTGGGTTTATCCTGTTTGGGACTCTCTGGTTTTCTTGGACTTGGGTGATTATTTCCTTCCCCATTTTAGGGAAGTTTTCAACTATTATCTCCTCAAGTATTTTCTCATGGTCTTTCTTTTTGTTTCTTCTTCTGGGACTCCTATGATTCGAATGTTGGGGTTTAACATTGTCCCAGAGGTCTCTGAGATTGTCCTCATTTCTTTTTTTTTTTCTTTTTTCTCTCTGATTCATTTATTTCTACCATTCTATCTTCTACCTCACTAATCCTATCTTCTGCCTCCATTATTCTACTATTTGTTCCCTCCAGAGTGTTTTTGATCTCATTTATTGCATTATTCATTATATATTGACTCTTTTTATTTCTTCTAGGTCCTTGTTAAACCTTTCTTGCATCTTCTCAATCCTTGTCTCCAGGCTATTTATCTGTGATTCCATTTTGTTTTCAAGATTTTGGATCATTTTCACTATCATTATTCAGAATTCTTTATCAGGTAGATTCCCTATCTCTTCCTCTTTTGTTTGGTTTGGTGGGCATTTATCCTGTTCCTTTACCTGCTGGGTATTCCTCTGTCTCTTCATCTTGTTTATATTGCTGTGTTTGGGGTGGCCTTTCTGTATTCTGGCAGTTTGTGGAGTTCTCTTTATTGTGGAGTTTCCTCACTGTGGGTGGGGTTGTACGGGTGGCTTGTCAAGGTTTCCTGGTTAGGGAAGCTTGTGTCGGTGTTCTGGTGGGTGGAGCTGGATTTCTTCTCTCTGGAGTGCAATGAAGTGTCCAGTAATGAGTTATGAGATGTCAGTGGGTTTGGAGTGACTTTGGGCAGCCTGTATATTGAAGCTCAGGGCTGTGTTCCTGTGTTGCTGGAGAATTTGTGGTATGTCTTGCTCTGGAACTTGTTGGCCCTTGGGTGGTGCTTGGTTTCAGTGTAGGTATGGAGGCATTTGATGAGCTCCTGTCGATTAATGTTCCCTGGAGTCAGGAGTTCTCTGGTGTTCTCAGGATTTGGACTTAAGCCTCCTGCTTCTGGTTTTCAGTCTTATTTTTACAGTAGCCTCAAGACTTCTCCATCTATACAGCACCATTGATAAAACATCTAGGTTAAAGATGAAAAGTTTCTCCACAGTGAGGGACACCCAGAGAGGTTCACAGAGTTACATGGAGAAGAGAAGAGGGAGGAGGGAGATAGAGGTGACCAGGATGAGATGAGGTGGAATCAAAAGAGGAGAGAGCAAGCTAGCCAGTAATCACTTCCTTATGTGCCTCCACAGTCTGGACCACTCAGAGATGTTCACGAGTTACAGAGAAGAGAAGAGGGAGGAAGGAGACAGAGGTGGCCAGGAGGATAAAGGGGGGAATCAAAAGGAGAGAGACAGATCCAGCCAGTAATCAGTTCCCTAAGTGTTCTCCACTGTCTGGAACACACAAAGAGATTCACAGAGTTGGGTAGAGAAGAGAAGGGGGAGGGAGGAGATAGAGGCGACCTGGTGGAGAAAAAAAGGAGAGTCCAAAGGGGGAGAGAGCAGTCAAGCCAGTAATCTCGCTCCCAAGTAAAAATGGGTACTGAAGATTGGGTTCTTAAAGGTACAAAATTGATAACAAATACCAAAAAGCAAAGATTAAAAATCTAGAGTAGAGGTTGGATTTTCAAAAATACAATATTAAAGAAAAAAAAAAAAAAAAGTCACAAAAAATAATATATATATATGAAGTTTGCTTTAAAAAATAGGGTTTTTTTTCAAAGTAATAGTAGGTTATAAAATGAAAATTAAAAAGAATGAATAAAAATATAAAAAATATATCTAGGACTTTCTCTGGTGTTGTGGGCAGTGTGGGGTCAGTTCATTTTCAGATAGTTCCTTGATCCGGCTTATATTTCTCAAGATCTATAGGCCCCCTTCCTATGTAGTCAGTACTAACTACAGGGTTTTAATCTATTGCACCTGTCACTTCCAAGGAGGTTCCCTCTGTTTTAGCTTCTTCTGTTTGCTGGTCTCTTCAGTGTCTAATTTCCGCCCTGACACAAGGGGGCGTGGTGGACACTTTTTTAGGCTCACTTGTTCAGTCGTGCTGTGGGGAGGGAGGGACTGCAAAAAAACAACACTGGCGTGTGCTCGCAGTGTCTCGGCCACACTGGGTTTGCCCCGCTCACAGCGTGTGTGCTTTCCCTCTACACTGCTTAGGCTCTAGGTTGCTCTGCCGGGAACTGTCTGAGGCTGGCCCTGGGTTGTATGCACTTCCCAGGTCTAAGCCACTCAGGTTCAGGTAGGGTAGTCCTCAGAGGCGCAGACTCGGTTGGGCCTGCGTTTTGTGCCCTTCCCAGGTCTGAGCAGCTCAGGTGACCAGGTGTTTGGCGAGCACGTCACTGTGACTTATTGCCTCCCCTGTCCCTGCCACTCGGTTTTCTGGTGTACAACTGGCACCTTCTCAGGCGATGTTGACCATCAGAATCCCAAGAAGTCTGGTTAGCAGCAAAGCCTGCTTGCAGTTTGGTAGATAATGCCTCTCTGGGGCCATGATTGCCCCCTTCTGGCTCTGGCTGCCCTCGTCCTGCCTGTCACCGAGGGGGATGGACCTGCAGCTGGCTAGCTCTGCTCAGTCCTTTGTTCTGTGAGCAGGCCTGGTGGTGTCTTAGGTTAGGGCTTTTTGCATGGTAGCTATCCACAGTCTGGTTTGCTAGCCCAAGTTAGTTCCTCAGATTGCCCTCAGGGCATTCAGGCCCATTCTTACTCTAAGCAATGCAGCCCGTGCCTCCCTGCCAGCCCCCGCTTGCTAGTGGTGAATGCAGGCGTCTGTGCTGCTTCTCTGCTGGGGAGTTACTTAAGTTACTGTTAATCTGTGATTTTATTTATTTATTTTTATGTTGCCCTCTGTGGTTCCAAGGCTCGCCACAGACTCAGCAGTGAGAGTGTTTTCCTGGTGTTTGGAAACTTCTCTCTTTTTTTAAGACTCCCTTCCGGATGGAGCTCCATCCTACCTCTTTTGTCTCTCTTTTTATCTTTTATATTTTTTCCTACCTCCTTTCAAAGACAATGGGTTGTTTTTCTGGGTGCCTGATGTCCTCTTCTGGCATTCAGAAGTTGTTTTGTGGAATTTTCTCAGCATTCAAATGTTCTCTTGGTGAATTTGTGGGGGAGAAAGTGGTCTCCCCGTCCTATTCCTCCATCATCTTAGGACTGCTCCTCATTTTTTTCTTTTTAAAACACCTCGGTTTTAAAATAAAGTCATTTTATTTTCCTATTTTTACAAATACCATTAGTTTATATCTCATTTTCCCCATGTATTTTTTCAATGTTTTTGATTCTGTATTTTTGCTAGTCT
>NW_017217761.1:0-12325 GCF_001704415.2 Capra hircus | reverse complement strand
GGGCAGGTGCTCTCGGATTACGACGGCGACCTCAGGGACCCGCTCTGGTTGCCTCAGGAAAGGCCAGTCCCCATGCGAGTTGCTCGGGTGCTCTGGGGATTCCTCTCTCCCGTCGATGCCGGGGCCTAAGACCTTGTGTGGAGTCGGTGCCGGAAACTGAGGATTCCTCTCCAGTGCAGACATGGAACTTGGGGTACTTCTGGAGTCTCCCCAGGTGAGTCAGTCCTCATCTCGAGTGGGGGCATGCACGTGCGCTTTCCTCCCGAACTGTAGCTGCAGTGTCGTACTTCCCTTCGCGTGGATCAAGGGATCAGGGGCTTTCCCCGAGGCTTTCACACAGGGCTGTCACACGTGCCACCGTGGTGTGAGTCGATCCTCGGCTTGAAAGTCGAGGCAGTGCAGGGAAAACAGGTTTCCCTGGAATGGACGGAGACATCTGGTTGACTCTGGAATGGTGGCACGACCCTGGAGTTCCTCTCGCCTTTCCTGTGGAGAGCGCCTCCTCTTGAGATGCGACGGGAACGCCGGGAATACTTTCCCGACCATGCAGGGAAAGGATCCCCTCCTCTCTAGCTAGGAGACGGAAACGGGGCTCCTCTGGATGTGGCCGGGACTCTCGTGCTTCCTCTCGAGTGGAGACGGGAATGTCGGGGAACTTCTGGAGTTGCAGCAAGGGTGTGAAGGACCCTTTGGAAGTTCCAGAGTTTAGGTGTGAATAGCCTCGAGACGCCTCAGCGGAGATGGGCCTCATCTCGCCTGGAGGGGAGAACCTCCTGGATTTTCTCGAGTTGCAGCAGGTGCTCTCGACTTACGAAGGGGACTTCAGGGACCCACTCTGGTGGCCTCAGGAAAGGCCAGTCCCCATGCGAGTTGCTCATGGGCCTCTCGGGATTCCTCTCCCGTCGATGCCGGGCCTATGATCTTGTGTGGAGTGGGTGCCGGAAAGTGAGGATTCCTCTCCAGTGCTGACATGGATCTTGGGGTACTTCTGGAGTCTCCCCAGTGGAGTCAGTCCTCGTCACTAGTGGGGCATGCACGTCCGCTTTCCTCCCCGAGCTGTAGCAGCAGTGTCGCGCTTCCATTCGCTTGGATCAAGGGATCTGTGGCTTTCCCTCGAGGCTTTCCCTCGAGGCTTCCCACGAGGCTTTCCCACGAGGCTTTCCACAGAGCTCTCCCACGTGCCACCGTGGTGTGAGTGGATCCTCGGCTTGAAAGTCTAGGCAGTGCAGGGAAACAGTTTTCCCTGGAATGGACTGAGACCTCTGGGGGACTCTGGTAATGGTGGCACGACCCTGGAGTTCCTCTCTCCTTTCTTGTAGAGAGTGCCTCCTCTTGAGATACGACGGGAATGCCGGGAATTCTTTCCCGACCACGCAGGGAAAGGATCCCTCCTCTCGAGCTAGGAGGCGGAAACGGGGCTTCTCTGGATGTGAGCGGGACTCTCGTGCTTCCTCTCGAGTGGAGCTGGGTATGTCGGGGAACATCTTGAGTTGCAGCAAGGGTGTGAAGAACCCTTTGGAAGTTCCAGAGGTTAGGTGTGATTAGCCTGGAGACGCCTCAGCGGAAATGGCCCTCATCTCGCCTGGATGGGAGAACTCCTGGATTTTCTCGAGTTTCGGCAGGCGCTCTCGACTTACGACGGGGACCTCAGGGACCCGCTCTTGTGGCCTCAGGAAAGGCCAGTCCCCAAGCTAGTTGCTCGGGGCCTCTCGGGATTCCTCTCCCGTCGATATCGGGGCCTAAGACCTTGGGTGGAGTCGGTGCCAGACCTGAGGTTTCCTCTCCAGTGCTGACATGGATCTTGGGGTACTTCTGGAGTCTCCCCAGTGGAGTCAGTCCTCGTCTCGAGTGGGGCGATGCACGTGCGCTTTCCTCCCGAGCTGTAGTAGCAGTGTCAGCCCCCTTCCGTGGATCAAGGGATCTGTCTTTCCTCAGGCTTTCCCACAAGGGCTTTCCCACGAGGCTTCCCCACAGGGCTTTCCCACGTGCCACCGTGGTTTGAGTTGATCCTCGGCTTGAAAGTCGAAGCAGTGCAGGGAAAACAGGTTTCCCTGGAATAAACTGAGAATTCTGGGGGACTCTGGGAATGGGGCCTGATCCTGGAGTTCCTCTCGCCTTCCTCTGGAGAGCGCCTCCTCTTGAGATGCGACGGGAACGCTAGGAATTCTTTCCCGACCACACAGGGAAAGGATCCCTCCTCTCGAGCTAGCAGGCGGAAACGGGGCCACTCTGGAAGTGCGGGGACTCTTGTGTTCCTCTTGAGTGGAGACGGGTATGTCGGGGAACTTCTTGAGTTGCAGCAAGGGTGTGAAGGACCCTTTGGAAGTTCCAGAGGTTAGGTGTGAATAGCCTCGAGACTCCTCAGCGGAAATGGGCCTCATCTCGCCTGGAGGGAGAACCTCCTGGATTTTCTCGAGTTGCGGCAGGTGCTCTCGATTACGAGGCGACGGGACCCCTACCCTCTGGTTGCCTCAGGAAAGGCCAGTCCCCATGCGAGTTGCTCGGGTGCCTCTGGGGATTCCTCTCCCGTCGATGCCGGGGCCTAAGACCTTGTGTGGAGTCGGTGCCGGAAACTGAGGATTCCTCTCCAGTGCAGACATGGAACTTGGGGTACTTCTGGAGTCTCCCCAGGTGAGTCAGTCCTCATCTCGAGTGGGGGCATGCACGTGCGCTTTCCTCCCGAACTGTAGCTGCAGTGTCGTACTTCCCTTCGCGTGGATCAAGGGATCAGGGGCTTTCCCCCGAGGCTTTCACACAGGGCTGTCACACGTGCCACCGTGGTGTGAGTCGATCTCGGCTTGAAAGTCGAGGCAGTGCAGGGAAAACAGGTTTCCCTGGAATGGACGGAGACATCTGGTTGACTCTGGGAATGGTGGCACGACCCTGGAGTTCCTCTCGCCTTTCCTGTGGAGAGCGCCTCCTCTTGAGATGCGACGGGAACGCCGGGAATACTTTCCCGACCATGCAGGGAAAGGATCCCTCCTCTCTAGCTAGGAGACGGAAACGGGGCTCCTCTGGATGTGGCCGGGACTCTCGTGCTTCCTCTCGAGTGGAGACGGGAATGTCGGGGAACTTCTGGAGTTGCAGCAAGGGTGTGAAGGACCCTTTGGAAGTTCCAGAGTTTAGGTGTGAATAGCCTCGAGACGCCTCAGCGGAGATGGGCCTCATCTCGCCTGGAGGGGAGAACCTCCTGGATTTTCTCGAGTTGCAGCAGGTGCTCTCGACTTACGAAGGGGACTTCAGGGACCCACTCTGGTGGCCTCAGGAAAGGCCAGTCCCCATGCGAGTTGCTCATGGGCCTCTCGGGATTCCTCTCCCGTGCGATGCCGGGCCTATGATCTTGTGTGGAGTGGGTGCCGGAAAGTGAGGATTCCTCTCCAGTGCTGACATGGATCTTGGGGTACTTCTGGAGTCTCCCCAGTGGAGTCAGTCCTCGTCACTAGTGGGGGCATGCACGTCCGCTTTCCTCCCGAGCTGTAGCAGCAGTGTCGCGCTTCCATTCGCTTGGATCAAGGGATCTGTGGCTTTCCCTCGAGGCTTTCCCTCGAGGCCTTCCACGAGGCTTTCCCACGAGGCTTTCCCACAGAGCTCTCCCACGTGCCACCGTAGTGTGAGTGGATCCTCGGCTTGAAAGTCTAGGCAGTGCAGGGAAACAGTTTTCCCTGGAATGGACTGAGACCTCTGGGGGACTCTGGTAATGGTGGCACGACCCTGGAGTTCCTCTCTCTTTCTTGTAGAGAGTGCCTCCTCTTGAGATACGACGGGAATGCCGGGAATTCTTTCCCCGACCACGCAGGGAAATGATCCCTCTTCTCGAGCTAGGAGGCGGAAACAGGGCTCCTCTGGATGTGAGCGGGACTCTCGTGCTTCCTCTTGAGTGGAGATGGGTATGTCGGGGACATCTTGAGTTGCAGCAAGGGTGTGAAGAACCCTTTGGAAGTTCCAGAGGTTAGGTGTGATTAGCCTGGAGACGCCTCAGCGGAAATGGCCCTCATCTCGCCTGGATGGGAGAACCTCCTGGATTTTCTCGAGTTTCGGCAGGTGCTCTCGACTTACGACGGGCACCCTCAGGGACCCGCTCTTTGGCCTCAGGAAAGGCCAGTCCCCAAGCTAGTTGCTCGGGGACCTCTCGGGATTCCTCTCCCCGTCGATATCGGGTCCTCAGACCTTGGGTGGAGTCGGTGCCAGACCTGAGGTTTCCTCTCCAGTGCTCACATGGATCTTGGGGTACTTCTGGAGTCTCCCCAGTGGAGTCAGTCCCTCGGTCTCGAGTGGGGCGATGCACGTGCGCTTTCCTCCCGAGCTGTAGTAGCAGTGTCAAGCTTCCCTTCGCGTGGATCAAGGGATCTGTGGCTTTCCCTCAAGGGCTTTCCCACAAGGCTTTCCCACCGAGGCTTCCCCACAGGGCTTTCCCACGTGCCACCGTGGTTTGAGTTGATCCTCGGCTTGAAAGTCGAAGCAGTGCAGGGAAAACAGGTTTCCCTGGAATAAACTGAGAATTCTGGGGGACTCTGGGAATGGGGCCTGATCCTGGAGTTCCTCTCACCTTCCTCTGGAGAGCGCCTCCTCTTGAGATGCGACGGGAACGCTAGGAATTCTTTCCTGACCACACAGGGAAAGGATCCCTCCTCTCGAGCTAGCAGGCGGAAACGGGCCACTCTGGAAGTGCGCGGGACTCTCGTGTTCCTCTTGAGTGGAGACGGGTATGTCGCGGGAACTTCTTGAGTTGCAGCAAGGGTGTGAAGGACCCTTTGGAAGTCCAGAGGTTAGGTGTGAATAGCCTCAAGACGCTTCAGCGGAAATGGGCCCTCATCTCGCCCTGGAGGGGAGAACCTCCTGGATTTTCTCGAGTTGCGGCGGGTGCTCTCGTTTTACGATGGGGACGACAGGGACCCTCTCTGGTGGCCTCAGGAAAGGCCAGTCCCCATGCTAGTTGCATGGGGGCCTCTCGGGATTCCTCTCCCGTCGATGCTGGGGCCTAAGACCTTGTGTGGAGTCAGTGCCGGAACCTTGAGGATTCCTCTGCAGTGCAGACATGGATATTGGGGTACTTCTGGAGTCTCCCCAAGGGAGTCAGTCCTCGTCTCGAGTGGGGCATGCACGTGCGCTTTCCTCCTGAGCTGTAGCAGCAGTGTCGCGCTTCCCTTCGCATGATCAAGGGATCTGTGGCTTTCCCTCGAGGCTTTCCCACGAGGCTTTCCCAAGAGGCTTTCCCACAGGGCTGTCCAACGTGCCATCGCGGTGTGAGTCCATCCTCGCTTGAAAGTCGACGCAGTGCAGGGAAACAGGTTTCCCTGGAATGGACTGAAACATCTGGGGGACTCTGGGAATGGGGCCTGATACTGGAGTTCCTCTCGCCTTTCCTGTGGAGAGTGCCTCCTCTTGAGATGCGACGGGAACGCTAGGAATTCTTTCCCGACCACGCAGGGAAAGGATCCTCCTCTCGAGCTAGCAGGCGGAAACGGGGCCACTCTGGATATGGGCGGGACCTTCGGGTTCCTCTTGAGTGGAGACGGGTATGTCGGGGAACTTCTTGAGTTGCAGCAAGGGAGTGACGACCCTTTGGAAGTTCCAGAGGTAAGGTGTGATTAGCCTCGAGATACCTCAGCGGAAATAGGTCTCAGCTCGCCTAGAGGGGAGAACCTCCCTGGATTTTCTCGAGTTGCGGCTGGTGCTCTCGACTTATACGGGGAACTCAGGGACCCCGGTGTGGTGGCCTCAGGAAAGGCCAGACCCCATGCGAGTTGCTCGGGGGCCTATCGGATTCCTCTCCCGTCGATGCTGGGTCCTAAGACCTTGTGTGGACTCAGTGCCAGAACCTGAGAATTCCTCTCCAGTGCCGACATGGATCTTGGGTACTTCTGGATTCTCCCCAGAGGCAGTCAGTCCTCGTCTCGAGTGGGGCATGCACGTGCGCTTTCCTCCCGAGCTGTAGCATCAATGTCAGCGCTTCCCTTCGCGTGGATCAAGGGATCTGTGTCTTTCCCTCGAGGCTTTCCCACGAGGCTTTCCCACAGGGCTGTCCCACGTGCCATCCGTGGTGTGAGTCGCATCCTCCGGACTTGAAAGTCGACGCAGTGCAGGGAAAACAGGTTTCCCTGGAATGGACTGAGACATCTGGGGACTCTGGGAATGGGGCCTGAGACTGGAGTTCCTCTCGCCTTTCCTGTGGAGAGCGCCTACTACTTGAGATGAGTCGGGAACGCTAGAATTCTTTCCCGACCACGCAGGGAAAGGATACCTCCTCTCGAGCTAGCAGGCTGAAATCGGGGCCACTCTGGATATGGGCGGGACCCTCGGGTTCCTCTTGAGTGGAGACGGGTATGTCGGGGAACTTCTTGAGTTGCAGCAAGGGAAGTGAAAACGGACCCTTTGGAAGTTCCAGAAGGTTAGATTGTGATTAGCCTCGAATACGCTCAGCGGAAATAGGTCCTCATCTCTCGACTGGAGGGGAGAACCTCCTGGATTTTCTCGAGTTGCGGACATGGTGCTCTCGACTTACTGACGGGGAACTCAGGGACCCGGTGTCGGTGGCCTCAGGAAAGGCCTGTCCCCATGCGAGTTGCTCGGGGGTCCTCTCGGGATTCCTCTCCCGTGGATGCCGGGGCCTAAGATCTTGTGTGGAGTAGGTGCCGGATCCTGAGCATTCACCTCCAGTGCTGACATGGATCTCGGGGCACTTCTGGAGTCTCCCCAGGGGAGTCAGTCGTCGTCTCGAGTGGGGGAATGCACGTGCGCTTTCCTCCCCGAGCTGAAGCAGCAGTGTCACGCTACCCTTCGCGTGGATCAAGGGATCTGTGGCTTTCCCTCGAGGCTTTCCCAAGAGGCTTTCCCACGAGGCTTTCCCACGAGGCTTTCCCACAGGGCTGTCCCACGATGCCACCGTGGTGTGAGTCGATCCTCGGCTTGAAAGTCAAGGCAGTGCAGGGAAAACAGGTTTGCCTGGAATGGACTGAGACATCTGGGGGACTCTGGGAATGGTGGCACGACCCTGGAGTCCCCTCTCGCCTTTTCCTGTGGAGAGCGCCTCCTCTTGAGATGCGACGGGAACGCCGGGAATTTCATTCCCGACCACGCAGGGAAAAGATCCCTCCTCTCGAGCTAGGAGTCGGAAAAGGGTCTCCGCTGGATGTGGGCGGGACTCTCAGTGCTTCCTCTCGAGTGGAGACCGGTTTGTCGGGGAACTTCTTGAGTTGCAGTCAAGGGGTGTGAAGGAATCTTTGGAAGTTCCAGATGTTAGATGTGATTAGCCTCCAGACGCCTCAGCGGAAATGGGCCTCATGTCGCCTGGAGGGGAGAACCTCCTGGATTTTCTCGAGTTGCAGCAAGGTGCTCTCGACTTACGATGGGGACCTCAGGGACACCGCTCTAGTGGCCTCAGGAAAGGCCAGTCCCCATGCGAGTTGCTCGGGGTCCTCTCGGGATTACCTCTCCCGACGATGCCGGGGCTTAAGACCTTGTGTGGAGTTGGTGCCTGAACCTGAGGATTCCTCTCCAGTGCTGACATGGATCTTGGGGTACTTCTGGAGTCTCCCCAGGGGAGTCAGTCCTCGTCTCGAGTGGGGGCATGCACGTGCGCTTTCCTCCCGAGCTGTAGCAGCAGTGTTTGCATTTCCCTTCGCGTGGATCAAGGGATCAGTGGCTTTCCTCTGAGGCTTTCCCACGTGATTTTCCCACGAGCCTTTCCCACAGGGTGGTCCCACGTGCCGCCTTGTTGTGAGTCGATACTCGGCTTGAAAGTCGGACGGCAGTGCAGGGAAAACAGGTTTCCCTGGAATGGACTGAGACCTCTGGGGGACTCTGGGAATGGTGACACGACCCTGAAGTTCCTCTCCCCTTACACTGTGGAGAGCGGCCTCCTCTTGAGATGCGTCGGAAACGCCTTGAATTCATTCCCTACCACGCAGGGAAAGGATCCCTCCTCTCGAGCTAGGAGGCGGAAAGGGGCTCCTCTGGATGTGGGCGGGAATATGGAGCTTCCTCTCTACTGGGACGGGTATGTCGGGGAACTTCTTGAGTTGCAGCAAAAGTGTGAAAGACCCTTTGGAAGTTCCAGAAGTTCCCCGACATTCTCCAGTAGAGAGGAAGCTCCATATTCCCGCCAGTCCAGATTTCGAGCTCGAGAGGGGATCCTTTCTCCTGCGTGGTAGGGAATGAATTCAAGCGTTTCCGAGCATCTCAAGAGAGGCGCTCTCCACAGTAAGGGGAGAGGAACTTCAGGGTCGTGTCACCATTCCCAGAGTCCCCGAGGGTCTCAGTCCATTCCAGGGAAACCTGTTTTCCCTGCACTGCGTCGACTTTCAAGCCGAGTATCGACTCACAACAAGGCGGCACGTGGGACAGCCCTGTGGGAAAGCCTCGTGGGAAAATCCGTGGGAAAGCCTCGAGGGAAAGCCACTGATCCCTTGATCCACGCGAAGGAAATGCAACACTGCTGCTACAGCTCGGGAGGAAAGCGCACGTGCATGCCCCCACTCGAGACGAGGACTGACTCCCTGGGGAGACTCCAGAAGTACCCCAAGATCCATGTCAGCACTGGAGAGGAATCCTCAGGTTCAGGCACCAACTCCACACAAGGTCTTAAGCCCCGGCATCGTCGGGAGAGGAATCCCGAGAGGACCCCGAGCAACTCGCATGGGGACTGGCCTTTCCTGAGGCCACTAGAGCGGGTCCCTGAGGTCCCCGACGTGAGTCGAGAGCACCTGTCGCAACTCGAGAAAATCCAGGAGGTTCTCCCCTCCAGGAGAGATGAGGCCCATTTCCACTGAGGCGTCTCGAGGCTAATCAAATCTAACTTCTGGAACTTCCAAAGGGTCTTTCACACTTTTGCTGCAACTCAAGAAGTTCCCCGACATACCCGTCTCCAGTAGAGAGGAAGCTCCATATTCCCGCCCACATCCAGAGGAGCCCCGTTTTCCGCCTCCTAGCTCGAGAGGAGGGATCCTTTCCCTGCGTGGTAGGGAATGAATTCAAGGTGTTTCCGACGCATCTCAAGAGGAGGCGCTCTCCACAGGTAAGGGGAGAGGAACTTCAGGGTCGTGTCACCATTCCCAGAGTCCCCCAGAGGTCTCAGTCCATTCCAGGGAAACCTGTTTTCCCTGCACTGCGTCGACTTTCAAGCCGAGTATCGACTCACAACAAGGCGGCACGTGGGACCACCCTGTGGGAAAGGCTCGTGGGAAAATCACGTGGGAAAGCCCTCAAGGGAAAGCCACTGATCCCTTGATCCACGCGAAGGGAAATGCAACACTGCTGCTACAGCTCGGGAGGAAAGCGCACGTGCATGCCCCCACTCGAGACGAGGACTGACTCCCCTGGGGAGACTCCAGAAGTACCCCAAGATCCATGTCAGCACTGGAGAGGAATCCTCAGGTTCAGGCACCAACTCCACACAAGGTCTTAAGGCCCCGGCATCGTCGGGAGAGTAATCCCGAGAGGACCCGAGCAACTCGCATGGGGACTGGCCTTTCCTGAGGCCACTAGGAGCGGGTCCCTGAGGTCCCCATCGTAAGTCGAGAGCACCTGCCGCAACTCGAGAAAATCCAGGAGGTTCTCCCCTCCAGGCGACATGAGGCCCATTTCCGCTGAGGCGTCTGGAGGCTAATCACATCTAACATCTGGAACTTCCAAAGATTCCTTCACACCCTTGCTGCAACTCAAGAAGTTCCCCGACAAACCGGTCTCCACTCGAGAGGAAGCACGAGAGTCCCGCCCACATCCAGCGGAGACCCTTTTCCGACTCCTAGCTCGAGAGGAGGGATCTTTTCCCTGCGTGGTCGGGAATGAATTCCCGGCGTTCCCGTCGCATCTCAAGAGGAGGCGCTCTCCACAGGAAAGGCGAGAGGGACTCCAGGGTCGTGCCAGCCATTCCAGAGTCCCCCAGATGTCTCAGTCCATTCCAGGCAAACCTGTTTTCCCTGCACTGCCTTGACTTTCAAGCCGCAGGATCGACTCACACCACGGTGGCATGTGGGACAGCCATGTGGGAAAGCCTCGTGGGAAGCCTCTTGGGAAAGCCTCTTGGAAAGCCTCGAGGGAAAGCCACAGATCCCTTGATCCACGCGAAGGGTAGCGTGACACTGCTGCTTCAGCTCGGGAGGAAAGCGCACGTGCATTCCCCCACTCGAGACGACGACTGACTCCCCTGGGGAGAACTCCAGAAGTGCCCCGAGATCCATGTCAGCACTGGAGGTGAATTGCTCAGGATCCTGGCACCTACTCCACACAAGATCTTAGGCCCCGGCATCCACGGGAGAGGAATCCCGAGAGACCCCGAGCAACTCGCATGGGGACATGGCCTTTCCTGAGGCCACCACACCCGGTCCCTGAGTTCCCCGTCATAAGTCGAGAGCACCAGCCGCAACTCGAGAAAATCCCAGGAGGTTCTCCCCTCCAGTCGAGCTGAGACCTATTTCCGCTGAGGTATCTCGAGGCTAATCACACCTTACCTCTGGAACTTCCAAAGGGTCCGTCACTTCCTTGCTGCAACTCAAGAAGTTCCCCGACATAACCCGTCTCCACTCAAGAGGAACCCGAGGGTCCCGCCCATATCCAGAGTGGCCCCGTTTCCAGCCCGCTAGCTCGAGAGGAGGCATCCTTTCCCTGCGTGGTCGGGAAAGAATTCCTAGCGTTCCCGTCTCATCTCAAGAGTAGGCGCTCTCCACAGGAAAGGCGAGAGGAACTCCAGTATCAGGCCCCATTCCCAGAGTCCCCCAGATGTTTCAGTCCATTCCAGGGAAACCTGTTTTCCCTGCACTGCGTCGACTTTTCAAGCCGAGGATGGACTCACACCGCGATGGCACGTTGGACAGCCCTGTGGGAAAGCCTGTCGAGGGAAAGCCACAGATCCCTTGATCCACGCGTAGGGAAGAGTAACATTGCTGCTACAGCTCGGGAGAAAAGCGCACGTGCATGCCCCCACTCGAGACGAGGACTGACTCCCTTGGGAGACTCCAGAAGTACCCCAATATCCATGTCTGCACTGCAGAGGAATCCTCAGGTTCCGGCACTGACTCCCACAAGGTCTTAGGCCCCAGCATCGACGGGAGAGGAATCCCGAGAGGCCCCCATGCAACTAGCATGGGGACTGGCCTTTCCTGAGGCCACAGAGAGGGTCCTGTCGTCCCCGTCGTAAAACGAGAGCACCCGCCGCAACTCGAGAAAATCCAGGAGGTTCTCCCCCTCCAGCGAGATGAGGCCCATTTTCCGCTGAAGCGTCTTGAGCTATTCACACCTAACCTCTGAACTTCCAAAGGGTCCTTCACACCCTTGCTGCAACTCAAGAAGTTCCCCGACATACCCGTCTCAACTCGCGAGGAAGCACGAGAGTCCCGGCCACATCCAGAGAGCCCCGTTTCCGTCTCTAAGCTAGATAGAGGATCTTCCCCGCATGGTCGGGAAAGTATTCCCGCGTTCCGCGTCGCATCTCGAAGAGAGGCGCCTCTCCACAGGAAAGGCAGAGGAACTCCAGGGTCGTGCCCAACCATTCCCAGATGTCAATCCAGTGTCTCCGTCCTCCAGGGAAACCTGTTTTCCCTGCACTGCTCGACTGTTTCAAGCCGAGGATCGACCACACCACGGTGGCACCTGTGACAGCCCTGTAGTGAAAGCCTCGGGGAAAAGCCCCTGATCCGCTTGATCCACGCGAAGGAAGTACGACACTGCAGCTACAGTCGGAGGAAAGCGCACGTGCACCCCCATCCGAGATGAGGACCTGACTCACCTGGGGAGACTCCAGAATACCCAAGTTCATGTTGCACTGGAGAGGAAAATTCCTAGTTTCCGGCACCGACTCCCACAAAGGTCTTAGGCCCGCGCATGCGGAGAGGAATTCCCCCAGAGGCACCCGAGCAACTCGCATGGGGCTGGCCTTCTGAGCAACAGAGGCGGTCCCTGAGTCGCCGTCGTATCCGAGAGCACCGTGCGCCAATCGAGAAAAGATCAGGAGGTTCTCCCTCCAGGCGAGAGAGGCCGCATTTCCGCTGAGGATCACTCGAGGCTATTCACACCTAACCTCTGAAGCTTCCCAAAGGTCCCTTCAAACCACTTGCTGCAACTCAAGAATCCGCGACAACCTTCTCCACTCAGAGGAAGCACAAGTGTCGCCGCCACTTCAGAGTGGCCCCGTTCCGCCTGCTAGCTCGAGAGGAGGGATCCTTCCTTGGGGTCGGGAAAGAATTCCCTAGCGTCCCGGTCGGCATCTGCAAGAGGAGGCGCTCTCCCAGAGGAAGGCGAAGGAACTCCAAGATTCAGCCCATTCCCAGAGTCCCCCAGAAATCTCAGTTTACCTCCAGAAACCTGTTTTGCCTGCACTGCTCGACTTTCA
>NW_017217760.1:0-12326 GCF_001704415.2 Capra hircus | reverse complement strand
CTCATAGCTCAGGAAGCTAGAATTGCAAAATCAAAATGTGGGCTGCTGCTGCTACTGCTGCTAAGTCACTTCGATCGTGTCGACTCTGTGTGACCCATAGACAGCAGCCCACCAGGCTCTTCTGTCTCTGGGATTCTCCAGGCAAGAACACTGGAGTGGGTTGCCATTTCCTTCTCCAATGCATGAAAGTGAAAAGCGAAAGTGAAGTCTCTCAGTCGTGTCTGACTCTTAGCGACCCCATGGACTGCAGCCCACCAGGCTCCTCTGTCCATGGGATTTTCCAGGCAAGAGTATGGAGTGGGGTGCCATTGCCTTCAGGGTTGGTCACTCTGCAGGTCCTGAAGGGGAATGGATTGCGTGTCCCTCTCCTGGCTTTGGCGGCCGTCAGCAGGCCTGGGCTTGGAGCACAGGAGTCCAGTCTCTGCCTCTGTGTTCATGTGGTTCTCCTCCCCATGTCTCTCTGTGTCGTCCCCATTTTCTGTCTCTTATAAGGACATGTCATTGAATTTAGGGCCCACCTAAATCCAGAGTGATTTCATGTTGAGATCCATAATTTAATTACATCTGCCAAAACCAGATAAAATCACATTCACAAATACCGTGGGCTAGGACTTGTTTGGGGGAACCGTTCAATTCACTGCACTTCCAAAACGAGGTTAGCCATGTTGGGGGGAAGGAGGCAGCTCACGGGCTTTGAAGATTGCTCTGCACATCACCCACCCTCCTGAATGTGGCCTCAGGAGGCAGTGATAACATTAATATTAATTTTGACAAAAAGTTTTTATAGTTGAAGGAATATATTGAATCCACAGACAACCCTGAACTATCATCTTATAACCCGGTTTTTACTTTCTTTCCTTATTCAGTTTTGTGTCACTCACCTTTACAGTCCACATGTAGAGAAAATCTGGGGAATTTAAGCTCTAGTGGCCCTAGACGCAAAGTGAACAAAAGACAGACGGAAGGAGAGGTTCGGGACCAGGAAAGTCGGCTCCTGCAGCCTCCTCGTTGAGGAGCATTAGGTTGGGAAGCCCCTGGATAGTAGCGGGGAGGGAATTGAGTGAGGCCTTTCAAGGCTGCAGGAATCTCTTTTGTCAGAGAGGATTTTGTTCTGTTTTTCTTTTTAAATCTGTGATTTGGAAACAAAGAAGTGTGGCTCTTCACTCCTGTGTCTCATCTTGTCCTTTTGTTTTATTCTCTTGCCAGATTTCAGACTAAAAGCAGACAAAACTTGGGGGGGTGGGGGGTGGTAAGGAATGCAGCCCATGTTTCTGCTAGGATTCCTTTTTTTCCCCCCATCAAAATATATACCTTTTTGACCAGAATTCACAAGCAGAGGCGGAAGGAGTGTGGGGGGAACGTCTTAGTAGAAGTGACAGTTTCTCATAGGGATTATCCTTGACTGGCACTGAAGCCAAGCGGGGGAGAAAGAATCAGGGAAGTCAGGACTCCTTTCCCGAGCAGGGACGACAGCACCTCGGGGCCATGTCAGGGGGGCCCCTGGCAGGAGGAAGGAGAAGCCCCAGTAAGTGCCAAGCTAGGAGCGCCCTGTGCTCATGTCCTTCTGCCTGGAAGACCTAGAATCACCTCCTTTCTCCTGCGTGAGCTGTCTGTTACCTCCAGGAGCTAGGATAAGTCAAAGCTCCACAATCTCCTCTGATTTTAAGATATTCTCTAAGAACTCGTACCTTTGGCGCACTGGTTTCTTTATTCTCCACTATTTGTGGCAGAGTTTCTTGCATTCATTAAATGTGGACTGGCATTTTCTAAGCTGCACAAGCCTAGTTAAATGGACATCCATAACAGTGATTTTAAAAAATAAAAAGCGCTTCTCTAAAATGCACTGGAGGGGAGATATAACTTTTTCCTTTACCATGTTAGAGTTTCTGGTTGGGACTGACATTAAACAGAATTAGTGGGGGGAAAAAGCATACGAACTTGAATAGCATGTACATGGGAGCCCTCACCAGAAAAATGCCCCAAAGAAGTGACTGGGCTTCCCAGATGCCTCAGTGGTAAAGAATCTGCCAGCACTGCAGAAGATGTAGGTTCGATCCCTGTGTCATGAAGATCCCCTGGAGGAGGGGCATGCCAACCCACTCCAGGGTTCTTGCCTGGAGAATCCCCCGTGGACAGAGGACCCTGGTGGGCTACAGTCCATGGGGTCACCAAGAGTCGGGCATGACTTAGTGACTGAACAACAGCAAAATGACTAGGCCTAAGTGTTTACATCCCAGGTCGAACAAACAGTAGCAGTTGTGGAGAGGTAACTAAAATATGCAAGGTTTACTATATTAGGCATCAAAACTGAGAGCTTTAAAAATGTTTATTAAATCACTTTAAAACAACAAACAATGGAGAAAGCTGTTATATATTAACATACATTTTTATGCAAAATATATATTTCAAAAAAATATTTTTTAAAGAAGATTTTAAAAATCCAACCAATAAACCCTTAAAAGCAGAGATATGTGCTTCTAACACATAAACTTAGTGGCTTCCACCCATCAGCCCTATGTGGTCCCTATAAAAAGATCTATGAGATAGATGAGCATGTTAATTAATTCCATTTGTGGCCTTTCCCACTCATCAGAAACACAGGCATCTCTTCCCTAAAGCTAGAGAATCTTCATCATGATGTTCACGATATTCAATTTCCAAACAAACAAATAAATAAACAAAAATATTTGAGGAGGTGAAAGGGTTATTTTAACAAGGTCTGTGTGTACAGCTTTCTCTCCGGCCTCGACACCATTTTCTGTCGATAAGGATGTTTCTTCCTCCTGGCGTAGAGGGCACCTTTCACATAGAAATTTTCTCTCTTGCTTTTTAGGAGGAAAGAAGAAGGTCAGATTCTGGCATCTGCTGTTCTTCAAAGGCCTTTAGTTCAATTAATATACCAAAGCAGCACAATCTGGGACAACGTGTCCGAACTCCTCGAGGACCACTTATTCTGCTGGAACCCTTGCTCCGCTCAAGTTTCCTCCATCACGTTCCAGTGCACTTTGAGTCACAAGCTACTACATGGGCTTGGAAGTCAAAGAGACCTGGGTTTAGAGTCCAGTTCCACCACTCACAAGCTGAGTAATCAGGGTTGACACTAGAATAGCCTGGGGATTAGAGGCGCCAATCCCCGTGCAGTTGAGTTTGAGTCTAACTTCACAGTTGGGTCTCCATGTCCAGGTTTCCCATCCTTGGATTCAACTAGCCTCTGATTATTTGGTACTGTGGTGGTGGTTTTGGTCGCTAAGTTGTGTCCGACTCTGTGGCCCTCTGTCTTTCAGTATTTGCCTCCTTAACCGTCCCAGTTCACTGCTCTAAACTGAGAGAGGACTGGCTCAGGGCCTCTAGAGGGCACTGGTCCAGCCATCGACTGATGATCAACGACGCCCCAGGGACCCCTGGTCCTGACGTCAGTGGGGACAGTAGAAGGTGGAAGAGGAAGGAAGAAAAATAAACACACATAGACAGCAAAGCAATAGGAGTAAAAAGGAGGCAAATACAAGAGAGGAAGGAATTAGAAAAAAATAAAAAGCAAGAGAAACGGTTTATGACTCATGTTTTCCAACCTCTGAATGTAGGGAAGCCTGTTGCTCTTTTTATATTCTAGCCGGTTCCCAGCCACCTGGTGAAAGAGGTGCGGCGGGTGGGAGAAGGTGAGAGGTGTGAAGAGGCGGCTCCCAGAAGCACTCATTTTGGGTTTTATTATCCACTAAGGAGTTTCTCTCTTGGCAATTAAACTTTGCTCAGAGAAATTTGGGCTATGAAGCAAGCTACCCGATCTACCAATAAAGAAATCATGTCCTTTCTTTTCAAAGTTCTGAAGCCATTATCTGTGGTGTGACAGCTGACTACAATAGAATGAATTGTCATATCACTAATGGTGGCTTAAGGGATGAATGAGTGAACTAAGTGGGTGGACAGGTCTATTATAACTGAGAATACAGTTTGATTAACAGAAGGAAAGGCTGCAGAACAAAAAAAAATCAAAAGGAAAAGACTGCTTTAAAAAGAGAGAGATTGATGCAGAGAACTTAATAGGTTTGTAGGTTGTAAACAAAATACGTAATGATATAAAAAGAAAAAAAAATCCATGGTCCTGTTCTTGCCCCACCCCACTTATAAATTTCACTGTGTAGGCAAAATCATTCCTACATGTGGCTCTGTGTGTGTGTGTGTGTGTGTGTGTGTGTGTGTATAAAAACAATTTATTTAAATTACTGAGTAATATACCTGGTGATGGGAAAGACTGAAGGCAAAAGGAGAAGTGAAATTCATCAGTCGTGTCCCAAAAGATGTTTTTCAATGTGGACCATTTTTAAAGTCTTTTCTTGAATCTGTTACACAAGGTTGCTTCTGTTTTCTGTTTATTTAGTTCTTTTGGCCCCGGGCCTGTAAGATCTTAAGTCCCTGACCAGAGATGGAAGCCTCCTGAGGAGCGGCAGGGGGTGAGATGGTTAGGTGGCATCACTGACTCAGTGGGCGTGGACTGGAGGCAGACTCTGGGGAGACAGTGGCGTGCTACAGTCCGTGAGGTCGCCAAGAGTCAGGCACGACTTAGCAAGCAGCCACAACCGCGCCTGGTACTCTTTCACACTGTGTATCTGTCTCCAGAGTGTAGAACAAGCCAGACGACTAATGACGGACCCGGAGATTACTGCTGAGTAATTTCAAACCTTTAGCTTTAATAGCAAAACAGAAAAACACAATAAAATTCTTTATTTTCTTATTGTATTTATTTCTTTTTGGCTGCACTGGGTTTTTGCTGCACAGCAAGCAGGGGGGCTCCTCTTCGTTGCCGCGCGTGGGCTCTGGGGCCTCGTGCCTCAGCCCTTGCGCCTCCTGGGCTTAAGCTGCTCCTCGCATGTGGAATCTTCCCAGACCAGGGGTCAAACCCACGTCCCCGGCGTCAGCAGGTGGACTGTCCACCGTACCACCGGGGAAGTCCTACTTATTCTTTTCTTTAGACAGATGTGTCTTATAATTCTACTCAATATTTCAATGTAAGAAATTTGTTTTAATAGACTAGTTTGACACCTGGGTCACTTGGTAAAAATAGATTTTATAGAAAAGTGGAAAGTAGTACTCTAATGATAATTGAAAAGCCTTTTTGTTCCAGAGAGATGAAAACATGCTCTAGTATTTCTTTTACTAATCAATTGACCATCTAAGGAACACAGAAG
Source organism: Capra hircus (assembly GCF_001704415.2). Lineage (NCBI taxonomy): Eukaryota > Metazoa > Chordata > Mammalia > Artiodactyla > Bovidae > Capra > Capra hircus. Next base: position 7,143 of record NW_017217760.1, on the reverse strand, counting down.
ACTGCAAAAGGCCCATGCATACAATTAAAATGTTTATATCGGCTTTCACTTCGTAAAGTGAAAATGCCTACTAAAACTATTCATACAAATATAACATTTTAAAACACTTATTATCACTTTGGTGCCTTGGTACTTACTTAGCTTTGTTATGATGATCTAAAGTAGTTCATAGCCTTGACTGCACATTAGAATTATCCGGGGAATTTACAAAAAATCCTGCTGCCCAGGCAGCAGCTCAAGCCAATAAGTCAGAATCTTTTAGTGGAACGTGGTGTTTTTAAAAACATGCCAGGTGATTGCTGTACATGTGTGCTAAGTCGCTTCAGTTGTGTCTGACTCTTGGCAAGCCCATGGCCTGTAAAGCCCACCAGGTTCCTCTGTTTGCGGGATTCTCCAGGCAAGGATACTGGAGTGGGTTACCATGCCCTCCTTCAGAGGGTGTTTCTGACCATGCTCCATCAAAGCTTTGATCCACCAATTCAAGTAGTCCCTGACCAAACCTCACTTTAACCATCACCTCTGTTAGAATCATTCTGTCCTCCACACTAAAAGGAGAGCGCATAGCAAATCGTAACTTTGCAAGTCAGGTCTCTGTTTCATTGTTTTGTAATCTTCAGCTCCTGATAGGAGTTCAGTAAAGCAGTGACAACATGTCTGTTTCTAACCAGGGTCCTGGAGGAAGGTTGCCGCCATTCCAAGAGAGCAGATTCTGGGAATTCCTTGGTGGTCCAGTGGTAGGACTCAGCCGTTTCACTGCGGTGGCCCGGGCTCAGTCCCTAGTTAGGGAACTAAGATCCTGCAAGCCATGCGGCAAAAAAAAAAAAAAAAAAAGATTCCTCCAGAGAGATGATGTGATTCATTTACATACATAGCTCTGAGTCACCTGGCACTTGGCCAGTCAAAAGTTTCAGAGCCCGATGTTTCAGATCCTTAGCCAATGGACATTTTTTATCCCAGGAGCCAGGCCCGAGGATGCGGTTGCCTGAATCAGCACAGGGCTTGCTTGGAGAAGCAGAGGGAAGTCGCCACTGCTCCCCCATATGTTGCACAAGCATGGGATCCAGACATTGCTTTCATCTCCCTCCACCGCCTTAAACCGAATTCAGCGGGGAGAAATTTCTCTGTTGATAAAGTCTTGCGTCACTCTGAGTGTTATTTACTTGGAGTTATAAAAACTACAGCCTCATTTTAAAAGCAATATATTCAGTCTCATCTCATAATAAAAAATCCACAGAAAAAAATCCGCACCTGAAGTCAAGGTTAAACAAGCACGCAGTCTCCTGACACAGCCTGCTCCGCAAAAGCTGTGGCTGGGGAAGGAGTTTGTGGTCCTCCTGTTCTCTCTTTTCTCCCGGCTCCACTGCGGTGCCTGTGATTTCCCTCTTGGCCTGAGTGCAGGGAAAGAGAGGGAAAAGGAAGGAAAGCACCTTGGCTGAACCTTGAAAGCTGGAACTTCTGGATGGGGTTGGCAGGTGGTCACAATGAAATTCTCTTCTTGCAGGGGCTTTTTGGTTCTCCAGGGTTTTCTTATTGGTTTCCTTGCTTTTTCTGGTGGGGGCGCACGCTGGGTGCACACGGGATCATGGTTCCCCAACTAGCGCTCACACTGCATCTGCTGCATCGGGAACGCTGAGTCTTAATCACTGGATCAGCAGGGACATCCCAGACTTCCTTGCCCTCGGCAGTTCGCTGGGCCTGGCATGATCGATCTCTGTTCTTGGTGGCCAGCTGTGATGCCATCTTCACTGGGAGGTCAGGCCTCTGACCCTTTGCCTGAGGTCTCCATGCCCCTGCAGGTGGCCCTGTTAGGCTGGGAGGACGCCCCGCTGGTCCATCCTGCATCAGGCATTGCTTTCCTCCCCAACCTGGGGTCAGCCAAGTCCACGCAGCAGCACCCTCCTGGCTCCACCCTGGAGCTGGCTGCTGTTGGAATTCCGAGGTGGGAGTGAGCCTTCCTCAAGTCTGAGGGAGGGGCCCATCCTCTTTGGCCTCCAGTTGTAGGGGACACTTAAGAGGCACTCGACGCAATCGCCTTAAAGTCTCCATCTTCGGCTTCCCTGGTGGCTCAGTGGGAAAGAACTCTCCTGCCAAGGTGGGAGACATGAGACGCGGGTTCGATCCCTGGGTCAGGAAGGTCCTCTGGAGAAAGAAATGGCAACCCACTCCAGTATGCTTGCCTGGGAAATGCCATGGACAGAGGAGCCTGGCGGGGTGGGGTCCAGAGAGTCGGACACATCTTCGGGATCCAGGAGGACTGTCTTCAGTCAGCCTCCCTACAAGCAGCGCCGGAAATGGGAATTCCTGTTCAAGTGATGTTTTGAGGAACTGTTCTCATTAGAAGGGGAGTGAAGAGAGCAGGGTAAAGCTGCCAGCAGGAATGTGGTCCCAGCTAGAGACCAGCTTCAGTCTGATTCCCGAGGGAAAGACTGCCGACGAAGGGCATGGCGAAGACAGACCCACCTGGAGGCAAGGAGCTCGGGTCCTCTCCTCCGCTGACTGCGGTGGTCGGGACGGGGGTGTGTGGCCTACGGGTCCTGCTGGCTCAGGGCGGTTCTGCAGAGAAGGGGTGGGTGGGGCAGGCAGTGAGTCAGTTTTCAAGGGGCTCTGCAGGGGTGTTAAGAGTATCCGAGACGCCCACCCCGCTCCCCCTCCCTCTAAGGAGACGTTGTCTCCTCAGTCTCATCTCGACCTCCTAAGCAGTCCCAGGACTCTAGAACAGATGCCCAGACTCAGTCCGTTCTACCTGTACAAGTTAGGAGGGGGCGTGTCTGTCTCGCCCACGTGGGCATCTGGCCTCTCATGCCTTTCATCTCTCCCCCTCGGTCGAAACAGAGGCAGGAAGCGTTCCATTGTACATCCCCTCAGCTTTGGGGAGTGTTCAGGTGTTTCTTTTACATCAGTGACCACAAGCCCATAAAGGCGAGTGAATTCAGAATTCTAGGGACTCCCCTCGGAGTCCCTAGACGGACCCTGACGGACCCACGCTCTTCACACTCTTTCCTCAGCAAACCCCGCTTGAGATACTGTCCATGAAACAGAATGTGGTCAGCTGGAACAACCCCGTGACTTATCCTAAAGCAGGCTTATCAAGTAAACTGGATTAACAAGCCGCAGAGAATGACTTCGAGTCTCAATGACCCAGCTGCAGCTAGAACACCTCTTGAGAAACCTGGCATTCAGGATTCACCGTTTAGGAGCCTCAGAGAGGAGAGGTGGTGACCCGATGTGACGGCATGTCACCGATGTCCCAAAGAATCCCGAGGTAGGGAGCCACGCTCCAGAGAAGCTAGAGTTAGTCAGGGGTGAAGAGAAACGCAGGAGCCAACAGCAGACGGACCTCCCCTGCCCTTTTCCTCCCCTCCCTCCCCTGTTAAATCCTTTCCTTATTCCTATTGAAGAGATAGGAAACTGTCCCTGACCCACTCCTGTCCACGGAGAAGGCAATGGCACCCCACTCCAGTACTCTTGCCTGGAAAAGCCCATGGACGGAGGAGCCTGGTGGGCTGCAGTCCACGGGGTCGCTAAGAGTTAGACACGGCTAAGCGACTTCCCTTTCACTCTTCACTTTCATGCATTGGAGAAGGAAATGGCAACCCACTCCAGCGTTCTTGCCTGGAGAATCCCAGGGACGGGGGAGCCTGGTGGGCTGCCGTCTATGGGGTTGCACAGAGTCAGACACGACTGAAGCGACTTAGCAGCAGCAGCAGCATTCCTGTCCAGAGTTCTCTCTTCCCTGAAGCAGGACATAGGACCTGGAAGGGACCCTCGGCTTTATCTAGAAAAGCTTCCTTCTCCCACAAATGCGGAAATGCAGCACAGAGCGGTCCTTACAAAGTGCTGTGTACTGGTGACTTGTAGGCCAAAGGTGGCCTGCACGGCCTTAGAACAAGACTTTGCTGTAAAGATTGAAAACCCATGCTCTCTCTCTGTCTCTCTCTCTCACACACACACACACGCGCCTTCCGGAAAGCGGGAGACAAAGCCACAAGAGGCTTGTAGTCTAGCACGGCAGTAAGCACCCAGCGGTTACAGTAACTGCACAACCATACGATGAGCAGTAACCACACAACACTGCAGTAGCCACCCAGCCACAGTGTGCTGTGCCCCACAGCACCGGGTCTGGGCTGTCTTGCCCACCTGGTCCCTGTAGAGAACTGAGTCTGTGGCTTGCCAGGGATGGTGTTTATCCGGAGTCTCATGGCTAGTGATAGACTCGGGCAGGAGCCCAGGTCAGAGCTGAGAGCAACACTGGTGAGGACAGCAGGGGGGCCAGGACCCAGCAACCCCCGCCTGGCCCAGAAGTGCTGCAGGATTTGGAGCCAGGGTAGAGGGCACATGTGGCCAGGGCTGAACCTGCTCCGGTAAAGGCGATGGAGGGGTAGGCAGTGGGTGGTCATCCAAGCCGCTCAGCAGGACCTGCAGGTCCAGGAAAATGACGAGAGCACAGTGATACTGCGACCGTGGCAAGCCGTTCTGTGTGGCTTGTGGCACCGGGGGAGACGGGAAACCGGTTAGCCAGGCCCCAGCCACAGGGCTGGAAGTCAGGGGTAGGGGCCCAGTCCCAGTTTGGAGGCGTGGCTGGAACAAGGCAGAACTCAGCCTTGGCAGAAGAACTGTGATATCAGGACACATCTAAGGGTAAGAGAACAATCCTAGGACTCAGTCACGTGGCTGGAGCCGGGATGGGACGTCAGAGCCGACCTCGGAGGTGGCTGGCTGGCTTTTTGCAGAACCACGTGGGCTCTGTGAGTTCCTCCTTGCTGTGGTCCTGAAGCCTGGGGTGAGGGCCTAAGGGGTCAGGTAGCTGAGAGCTCAGCATGGAGACAAGAGTGTCTTAGGATCGGGCATCCAGGCCAGAGACATACTCCTGGTCAGACTCCTCAACCAGCACCACCTCCCACCCCCACCCACTATTTCTCATTCACCAGCCAAACCCAACCTTCACATAGTTGAAAGACTGATTTTGCCCTCGGTCTTCACCACATCTTTTCTCATATTTATAAATACCAGCTCTGAAACACAACAAAGAGAGAGTTCTGAGAATTCTTCAGCTTGGCAGCAGGAAGAAAAATGAGCCCACGATGCCGCCAGGTACCCTGTGAAGCAACAATGGTGCTTGTCAGCTGTAGCTTCCAGTGGGCATGAAGTGTGATGAAATAACCCAGTTGTACAAAAGGGGGAAAAAATAAGTGACAGCTCTGCAGACAGATGGTGAAAGGCTTGTTTCTGCACCTACAGATAAAAAGTTTTACTGAAATGCCTTTAAAGGTGACCTTCTTAAACAATTGCGCCTCACTGGGAAGCAACTCTAGTTTCTAGGGCATGTTTCTTTTTTGTTAAATTGTGGAAAAGAGAAATCATGTAATCTGGGCAAAAATAAACACCAGTAAGGTCATCCCAGAGAAGGCAATGGCACCCCACTCCCAGTACTCCTGCCTGGAAAATCCCATGGGCGGAGGAGCCTGGTGGGCTGCAGTCCCATGGGTCGCGAAGAGTCAGGCATGACTGAGCAACTTCCCTTTCTCTTTTTCACCTTCATGCACTGGAGAAGGAAATGGCAACCCACTCCAGTGTTCTTGCCTGGAGAATCCCAGGGACGGGGGAGCCTGGTGGGCTGCCGTCTATAGGGTCGCACAGAGTCGGACACGGACTGAAGCGACTCAGCAGCAGCAGAAGGTCATCCAGGCTTAACATGAAATCATTACCAATATTTTCTGGGTTCCTGCTCAGGGCCAGGTGCCATGCTAGTTGCTTTATGTCTCATTTAACTCTCACGACCATCCTACGAGCTAGACATCTATTATTATCTCTATTTGCATATGCAGCTTAGAAAAGTAAAGTAAGTTATTCAGTTGCCCCCACAGGTGAGAAGATCCAGAGCAGCCCCATCTGTCCCCAGAGGCCGAGTGGAAGCCCTCCCTGGGGGCGCAAGCCCTGGGGTGCCCACATGCTGGTTGACTGCCTGGCATCCATCCCCCCAGCCTCCTTAGCAAAAGAATCCCACAGGCTGTCAGGGTGTCAACACTAGAGAACCCCATCGACCAGTGTAGTTGATACGTGGCACTAAAGGTCCCAGTTAGTGACCTCCCATGTGCCCGTTCCCTTTGGAGTGAAGCTTGTAACAAACCTTGAGGTTTCCTAACCTCCCCTCCTCTCCTGGCCCAGCCTGGTCCCGCTCCCTGCTGTTCCCTCTAGAATGAGGCCGATGAAGGTCGTAGCCACTCCCAACCTTTCCCCGCTGGCTCCACAGCCCTCTCTTTGGGTTCGTTGCAGAAGCAGAGTGTGGCTCCCAGAGCCTTTATTATCCATCTCAGTCCCTGGGCTTCTCTTTATCTGTCCTTGGAGAATCTCACAGGAGCACCCCCTGCCTAGGTTAAGGAGGTCTTACCGCTGAGGGGTTTCAGTGTTGTTTGCAACAATTATATCTTATTTATTTAGTGGAGTAAATATTTTATACCATATGTGAGCAATCAGAGTATAATGTTATTTCTATTAGCATGGTATAGCTTGCACTTAGTCAGTGCTTACTATGTGTTGGGTACTAAACCTTTGCATGGATTCCAGCATTTGTTGGGTTATTTGCTTATTTAATAAATTGGTTATTTAGAATGTACTTTTCTGCATAAACCATATTTCATATATTTGCACATATATAAAAGTACATATGATACAAAGCTGAAGTTCCCAGTTTTTCATTAAAGTGCTATTTAATCCATAAATGAAACCAGTGTGCTAGTTTCAGTCTGAGTTCCTACGAGTAGAGAATCATTTGATCATACAAGAATAGGGGTCAGAGAACCTTTTTACTCTGGGCCGTTCTGAAGGAGGGGAGCTGGGGTCTTTGACAGGTTCTCCGTCCCCCTCTGTGTCTCCGCATTCTCCCTGGTTTCTGCCTCCCAGCACACCCAGTGTCTCCTTGTGGCCTTGGCTTGGCAGTCTGATACTCCATAGGGTTTAGCAAGCTCCTCCCATGTGCCTCACGATTCAAACCCCACCTTCAAGCAAATTTGCCTTGCCCATTGTAGAACTTCAGATATCTCTTCAGAGGAGTCTGGTCTCCAATGAGGAGCTTGTCAAGAGAAGCTGAAAAGTCTCAGCAGTTGGGGAGAGGAGGAGCCGTTGTTCTGAGATGGGTGGAACATC
>NW_017217759.1:0-12328 GCF_001704415.2 Capra hircus | reverse complement strand
TGCATACAGGTTTCTCAGAGAAGAGACAGGTTCTGGTATTCCATCTCTTTCAGAATTTTTCCCAGTTTATTGTGATCCACACAGTCAAAGGCTTTGGCATAGTCAATAAAGCAGAATAGATGTCTTTTTTTTCTGGAACTCTCTTGCTTTTTCAATGATCCAGTGGATGTTGGCAGTTTGATCTCTGGTTTCTCTGCATGTTTTAAATCCCTCTTGAACATTTGGAAGTTCACAGTTCATGTGAACTTGGAGAATTTGAGCATTACTTTACTAGTGTGTGAGATGAGTGCAATTGTGCAGCAGCTTGAATATTCTTTGTCATTGCCTTTCTTTGGATTGAATGAAAACTGACCTAATGACTAGATGTTTTCAATTGCATATGCTGAAAGAACTGGCTGTGCAGTTTTGAAGAAAAAAAAATCATTTTAACCCATTTTCTCTGAAGTGCAAGGCATATCATGGCCATCCCTGAATCATAAAGTCACCTTTTCTTTATGTAGTCATAGTTTCATGCCTAAATTATAGGCCAACTCGTGCTCAAATGGACTCTGATGTCAGGGGCAGATCAACTAATAAAAAGCTTGGATTGTCCCTCTGGAGGAAAGTGAGATCTTGGTCCCACGAGAAGAATCTGAAGGGTAAGGGAACTTGCAAGAGTGGGAAAGCTTAGTCCATCCTACATGTACCAAAATCTTAAATAAGGCTTATTTACTTTACCGAAGTAAAAAACAGATGATGAAAACAATTATAAATCAATGAAAGGTAAAGAAATCCATAGTCTGTTATCAAAATTGCATTCTAAGAAAACTTTGTTCTCTTAACCTAGAGAGGAGACTAAATTCCATCTGGTACCAGCTTACCAGAAGACAAACAAACAAACAAACAAATTATCGGTAAGCTTAAAAAAGTATATTCCATATATCTTGAAGTAGCAGTATTTCTGCAAAGCATCGTGTGAAACCATAGAGGACATGGTTAAAACCTGATTAAATAGAAATTGACAATGTAATCTGGTCACTGCTGCGACTTGAAATGCTTTAATATGATAACTGGAATTATAACTGACAGCATTTGACCAGGACATATCAGATTTTCACGGATGTCAGATAATTTCTAGGATATCTATATTAGGAACTGAAGGAATCTTTGAACTAGGAAAGAAAACAACAGTCTCAAAGGCCCTTGCTGAATCATCTATCAGCAAGGAATGTCTTTGCAAGGATCGCAAAGTGAAGGGAAATTACACCGACCTGCCTCTGCAACTTGGTCCTCTGAGCAGATCTGGAGGTCTCCCTTTGTATAAGCTAACCTGTTCCTTCCAAATAGAGGTTTGCAACACAAACAAGTGGCCGCCTATTCTTCCCCGAAGGAGGCTCTCTTTCCCCACATCCTGCGAACTCCCTTTCCAGCCTCCTGGAAAAGCGCTTCTTGCAGTTCCTTTCAGAAAATCCTATGGACGGAGAAGCCTGGTAGGCTGCAGTCCGTGGGGTCGCTGAGGGTCGGACACGACTGAGCGACTGCACTTTCATTTTCACTTTCATGCATTGGAGAAGGCAATGGCAACCCACTTACTGTTCTTGCCTGGAGAATCCCAGGGACGGGGAGCCTAGTGGGCTACCGTCTATGGCGTCGCACAGAGTCGAACACGACTGAAGCAACTTAGCGAGCAGCAGTAGCAGCAGGTCCTTTCTTTAGGGCAGTTATCCCTGAGATTGGGACCTGGAAAGGCAGAGCCACCTCCACACACACGTCTTTTCTGTCCCCTTTCCTCTGGAGGAGAGCTCTAGTGAGCCTAGGTCTGTCAGAAAAATTCTTGGCTTTGACGGATCACACCTGGTGTGTGAACCTGCATACCCGACCTAGGGGCCACAGGGCACCTGTTTTGCTCGAGTGGGTCCTGGAGGGGTGCAGCATAGCAAGAGCTTAAAAATCCATCCAATTTGTCTTTTTTTTTTTACCTCGGAGAGAACGAGTTTGCTCCACCTCCACCCTTTGGCAGTGTGGAGGGAAGAGGGCACCACCCTCTCCCAAAGGGGACATAGGGCTTACCAGGAGAGAAAGGCCCCTTGAGGAGCTGAGCCCAGGTAGGCAGCCAGTGATGTCAAGCACACTCCCGCTGCTTGCCTTCTTCATGGGCACTCCACGATCTGCTAGGAATGTCTTTGCAAGGATCTCAAAGGGAAGGGGAGATACATGGCCCTGTCTCTGGAACTTCAGTCCTCTGAGCAGATCTGGAGGTCTTGAGTTGTATAAGCAAACCCGGTTCCTTCCAAATAGAGGCTTGCAAACACACCCCGGTGGTTGCCTCTTCTTCCCCGAAGAAGTCTTTCTTTCCCCACATGCTGCGAACTCCCTGTCCCAACCTCCAAGAATAGCGCTTCTTGCCATTCTTTTCTTTAGAGGCAGTTATCTCTGAGCTTGGGGCTGTAGGGAGTAGCCCCACACTCACAGGGAAAGGCAAAGACTCCTCCATACATCTCCTCTATCCCTTTGCTCTGGAGGAGAGCTCTAGTGAGCCTAGGTCTTTCAGGAACATTCTTGGCTTGGACAGGATCTCACCCTGTTTGTGAAACCTGCATACCCAACCAGGGGCCACAGCACCTGTTTCAGTAAAGTGGGCCCTGAAAGGGTGCAGCCCTAACAAGAGCTTGAAAATCCATTCAATTGCTGTTTTTGTACCTCTGACAGAGCGAGCTTGGCTCCACCCTTTGGCAGTGAGGAGAAAAGAGGCATGACACCCTCCCCAAGGGACATGGGGCCTACTTCGAGAGGAAAGGCCCCTTGTGGAGATGAGGCCAGGAAGGCACACAGTCGTGTCAAACACACTCCCACTGCTTGCTTCTTCAGGGGCACTCCCGCTATCAGCTAGGAATGTCTTTGCAATGATCAACAAAGCGAAGGGGAGATACAGGGCCCTGCTTCTGGACCTCCGGTGCTCTGAGCAAATCTCGAGGTCTCCCGTTGTTGGTCAAGGTCAAGGTCAAGTTCAAGTTCAAGGTCAAGTTGAAGTTCAAGTTCAAGGTCAAGTTCAAGTTCAAGGTCAAGGACAAGTTCAAGTTCAAGGTCAAGGTCAACTTCAAGTTCAAGGTCAAGGTCAAGTTCAGGGTTAAGTTCAAGGTTAAGGTTAAGTTCAAAGTCAAGTTCAAGTTCAAGGTCAAGGTCAAGGTCAAGGTCAAGTTCAAATTCAAGGGCAAGGCAAGGCCCAGCCCAAGGCCAAGGCAAGGGCAAGGGCAACGCCAAGGGCAAGGCCAAGGCCCAGGCCAAGGCAAAGGCCAAGGCCACCAAAGCGAAGCCCAAACCCCATAACGCCTGACAAAAGGCAGAAGCCACTAGGCCCCTGCGCAGAGGAAGCCACTAAAGGCAGCAAGGCCACAGAGCTCCCCGACTCCCATTCCCACAGGAAGATATGAGGATAAAGGGCCTCATCCCAGCACAGCACATGCTCCAACCACCACCCAACCCCGGCCCCCTCCCCCGCAGCACGCCCCCTGAAACAACACTGTCTTCCCAGAAAAGAGAACGGAGAAGCCATGCGTGTGCCAAAGGAGCAAGATGAATGAACGATGCCAGGCCCTCCCGAATTTGGGCACACCTGACGCCTCGGAACCCCGGCCTGGCCGATGGTCCCCGCCGTTCTCGGGTGGGAGGGGGTCAACACGTTGCCGAGAGCCCTTGCCCAGGCCACCCACAAATCCCCTGAGATGTGATCCGACCACAGGGACCAAGGGCAAACGTACTGCTTGAGGTGCTGGAGGAGCCGGACGAAGCCATGGTGGGAGAGGCACACGGGCACGCTGCAGACTGCTGGCCGAGTGGGCGGGACCCAGCAGCTCAGGACTCTGGAAAGCGGGAGGCGGCTCCGCCCCCATTGACGTAAATAAGGTTTGGGTGGGTAGATGGAGGGGGCCGCCCCTGGCCTCTTTCCAAGCAGAGACCCTGGACGGAGTCCCGTGGAGTGAGTGGGCTTTTCCCGGCACGGCTGTGCCCCGGACCGCCAAGATCCCCGTTGGGGTGGGCGGGCAGTTCGGGGGCTTTGGTTTGTGGCCCTCCCTCTCAGCGGGGGTGGGATCAATCCTGGGTGGATCAATCAGGGGCCCTCAGCAGTGCCAAGGGAGCTCACCGCCCAGGAAACGCCCCTAGGTCCCTTTGAATTGGCCACCAACGCCCCCTTTCCCAGCCTGCCTTGCTCTGGGATTTCCCGCCTTTTCACATTCCACAGGTCCCTGGGCCTCGACTGTCCCCCGCTGGCTCCTCTGAGGCATTCTGGGACACCAGACGCTCTCTCCAGCGCCTCCACCTAGATCCCTCGCTGTCCTCGCCTCTGTTTCCCCCCTGCCCCCTCCCCAACTCCTCCGTGGGCTCTTGGCGTCCATTCCCTACAGCAGTCCCAGAGTGCCACCCCCGAGGGCTTTGAGTTGCCTGGAGCCCAAGGCTCCGGCCAGAGACCTGAGGGGCCAGAGTCTGGACTGGCAACTAATGCCATTTGGGGCTTTTCTCACGTGGAGCCTGAGGCCCGCATATCCACGGGCAACCCCCCAGCGCGAGTGCCCTGGAGATACCCGACCAAGGGGACAGTGTACCCCTACTGTGCGGAAGGAGGTTCCTGCTTTCCCTGCACTGGTTCGACTTTCACGCCGAGGATCGATCACACCATGGTGGCAAGTGGAATAGCCCTGAGAGAAAGCCTCATGGGAAGACTCAAGGGAAAGCCACAGATCCCTTGATCCACGGGACGGGAAGCTTGACACTGCTGCTACCGCTCAGGAGGAAAGCGCACGTGCATGACCGCACTCGAGCCGAGGACTGATGCCACTTGAGAGACTCCAGAAGTACGCCAAGATCCATGTCAGCACTGGAGAGCAATCCTCAGGTTCCGGTCCCGACTCCACACAAGGTCTTAGGCCACGGCATCGACAGGAGAGGAATCCTGAGAGGGCCCCTAGCACCTCGCATGGGGACTGGCCTTTCCTGAGGTCACTAGAGCGGGTCCCTGAGGTCTCTGTCGAAACTCGAGAGCACCTGTCGCAACTCGAGAAAATCCAGGAGGTTCTCCCCTCCAGGCGAGATGAGGCCCATTTCCGCTGAGGCGTCTCGAGGCTAATCACAACTAACCTCTGGAACTTCCAAAGGGTCCTTCACACCCTTGCTGCAAGTCAAGAAGTTCTCCGACATACCCATCTCCACTCGAGAGGAAGGACGAGGGTCCCGCCCATATCCAGCGGAGCCCCGTTTCCGCCTCGTAGCTCGAGAAGAGGGATCCTTTCCCTTCGTCGTCGGGAAAGAATTCCAGGCCTTCGCGTCGCATCTCAAGAGGAGGCGCTTTCAATAGGAAAGACGAGAGGAACTCTAGGGCCTTGCCAGCATTCCAAGAGTCCCCCAGATGTCTAAGTCCATTCAAGAAGAACCTGTTTTCCCTGCACTGCCTCGACGTTCACGCCGAGGATCGACTCACACCACCGTGGCACGTGGGACAGCCCTGTTGGAAAGCCTCGTGGGAAAGCCTCAATGGAAAGCGACAGATCCCTTGATCCACACGTCAGCAAGCGTGACACTGCTGCTACAGCTCGTGAGGAAATGGCAGGTGCATGCCCCCACACGAGATGAGGAATGACTCCCCTGGCGAGACTCCAGAAGTATGGAAAGATTCATGTCAGCACTGGAGAGGCATCCTCAGGGTCTGGCCCCGACTCCAAAAAGGTCTTAGGCCCCGGCATCGACGGGAGAGGAATCCCGAGAGGCTCCAGAGCAAACTCGCATGGGGACTGGCCTTTCCTGAGGCCACCAGAGCGGTCCCTGAGGTCCCGTCTTATGTTGAGAGCACCTGCCACAACTCGAGAAAATCCAGGAGGTTCTCCCCTCCAGGCGAGATGAGGCCCATTTCCGCTGAGGCGTCTCGAGGATAATGACACCTAACATCTGGAACTTCCAAAGGGTCCTTCACACCCTTGCTGCAACTCAACAAGTTCCCCGACATACCCGTCTCCACTCGAGACGAAGCACGAGAGTCCCGATCACATCCAGAGGAGCCCCGTTTCCGCCTCATAGCTCGAGAGGAGGGATCCTTTCCCTGCGTGGTCGGGAAAGAGTTCCCGGCGTTCCCGAAGCATCTCAAGAGGAGGCGCTCTCCACAGGAAAGGCCAGAGGAACTCCAGGGTCTTGCCACCATTCCCAGGGTCCCCCAGATGCCTCAGTCCATTCCAGGAAACCCTGTTTTCCCTGCACTGCCTCGACTTTCAAGCCGAGGATTGACTCACACCACGGTGGCATGTGGGACAGCCCTGAGGGAAAGCCTCATGGGAAAGCCTCGTGGGAAAGCACCGACGGAAAGCCACTGATCCCTTGATCCTCCCGACGGGAAGCATGACATTGCTGCCTACAGCTCGGGAGGAAAGCACAAGTGCATGCGTCCACACGAGACGAAGACTCACTCCTCAGGGGATACTCCAGAAGTACCCCAAGATCCATGTCAGCACTGGAGAGGAATCCTCAGGTTCCGGAACCGACTCCACACAAGGTCTTAGGCCCCAGTATCGACAGTACAGGAATCCTGACAGGCCCCCGAGCAACTCCCATGGGGACTGGCCTTTCCGGAGGCCACCAGAGTGGGTCCCTGAGGTCCCCGTCGTAAGTCGAGAGCACCTGCCACAATTCGAGAAAATCCAGGAGGTTCTCCCCTCCAGGCGAGATGAGGCCCATTTCCGCTGAGGCGTCTCGAGGCTAATCACACCTAAACTCTGGAACTTCCAAAGGTCCTTCACACCCTTGCTGCAACTCAAGAAGTTCCCCGACATACCGGTCTCCACTCGAGAGGAAGCACGAGAGTCCCGCCCACATCCAGAGGAGCCCCGTTTCCTCCTCCTAGCTCGAGAGGAGGGATCCTTTCCCTGCGTGGTCGGGAAAGAAATGCCAGCGTTCCCGTCGCATCTCAAGAGGAGGCGCTCTCCACAGGAAAGGCGAGAGGAACTCCAGGGTCGTGCCACCATTCCCAGAGTCCCCCAGATGTCTCCAGTCCATTCCAGGGAAACCTGTTTTTCCCTGCACTGCCTCGGCTTTCAAGCCGAGGATCGACTGACACCACGGTGGCACGTGGACAGCCCTGTGGGAAAGCCTCGTGGGAAAGCCTCGTGGGAAAGCCTCGAGGGAAAGCCACAGATCCCTTGATCCACGCGAAGGGAAGCGTGACACTGCTCCTACAGCTCGGCAAGAAAGCCCAATTGCATGCCCCCAATCTGACGAGGACTGACTCCCCTGGGGAGACTCTAGAAGTACCCCTAGATCCATGTCAGCACTGGAGAGGAATCCTCAGATTCCGGCAACGAATCCACACAAGGACTTAGGCCCCGGCATCAATGGGATAGGAATCCTAAGAGGCCCCCAAGCAACTCGCATGGGGACTGACCTTCCTGAGGCCACCAGAGCGGGTCCCTGTGGTCCCCGTCCTACGTGGAAAGCACCTGCCGCAACTCGAGAAAATCCAGGATGTTCTCCCCTCCAGGCGAGATAGGCCCATTTCGGCTGAGGCGTCTCGAGGATAATCACACCTAACCTCTGGAACTTCCAAAGGGTACTTCACACCCTTGCTGCAACTCAAGAAGTTCCACGACATACCCGTCTTCACTCGAGAGGAAATACGAGAGTCCCGCCCACATCCAGAGGAGCTCCGTTTCCGCCTCATAGCTCGAGAGGATTGATTCTCTCCCTGTGTCCTCGGGAAAGGATTCCTGGCGTTCCCGGGCATCTCAGCAGGAGGCGTTCTCCACAGGAAAGGCGAGAGGAAATCCAGGGTCGTGCCACCATTCCCAGAGTTCCCCAGATGTCTCAGTCCATTCCAGGGAAACCTGTTTTCCCTGCACTGCCTCGAATTTCAAGCCGAGGATCGATTCACACCACAGTGGCACGTGGGACAGCCTTGTGGGAAAGCCTCGTGGGAAAGCCTCGAGGGGAAGCCACAGATCCCTTGATCCACGCGAAGGGAAGCGCGACACTGGCTGCTACAGTTCGAGAGGAAAGCCCATGTGCATGCCCCCACACGAGACGAGGACTGACTCCCCTGGGGAGACTCCAGAGTTCCCCAAGATCCATGTCAGCACTGGAGGGGAATCCTCAGGTTCCAGCAACGACTCCACACAAGGTCTTAGGCCCCGCATCGACGGGAGAGGAATCCCGAGAGGCCCCCGAGCAACTCGCATGGGGACTGACCGTTCCTGAGGCCACCAGAGCGGGTCCCTGAGGTCCCCCGTCGAAAGTCGAGAGCACCTGCCTGCAACCCGAGAAAATCCAGGAGGTTGTCCCTCCAGGCGAGATGAGGCCCATTTCCCAATGAGGCGTCTCGAAGCTAATCAAAACTAACCTCTGGAACTTCTAAAGGGCCCGTCACACCCTTGCTGCAACTCAAGAATTTCCCCGACATACCCGTCTCCACTCGAGAGGAAGCACGACGAGTCCCGCCCATATCCAGAGGAGCCCCGTTCTGTCTCCTAGCTCGAGAGGAATGATCCTTTCCCTGCGTGGTCGTTCAAGTATTCCCGGCGTTCCGGTCGCATCTCAAGTGGAGGCGCTCTCAACAGGAAAGGCGAGAGGAACTCCAGGGTCGTGCCACCATTCCCAGAGTCCCATAGATGTCTCAGTTAATTCCAATGGAAAACTGTTTTCCCTGCACTGCCTCGACTTTCAAGCCGAGGATCGAATCACACCACGCTTGTACGTGGGACAGCCCTGTGGGAAAGCCTCTTGGGAAAGTCTCGAGGGAAAGCCACAGATTCCTTGATCCACGCGAAGGGAAATGTGACACTGCTGCTACAGCTCGGGAGGAAAGCGCACGTGCATGCCCCCACTCGAGACGAGGACTGACACCCCTGGGAGACTCCAGAAGTACCCCAAGATCCATGTCAGCACTGGAGAGGAATCCTCATGTTCCGGAAACGAATCCACACAAGGTCTTAGGAACCGGCTTCGACAGGAGAGGAATCCTGAGAGGCCCCCGAGCAACTCGCATGGGGACTGGCCTTTCCTGAGGCCACCAGAGCGGGTCCCTGAGGTCCCCCGTCGTAAGTGGAGAGCACCTGCCGCAAACTCGAGAAAATCCAGGAGGTTCTCCCCTCCAGGCCGAGATGAGGCCCATTTCCGCTGAGGCGTCTCGAGGCTAATCCACTCTAACATCTGGAACTTCCAAAGGGTCCTTCACACCCTTGCTGCAACTCAAGAAGTTTCCCAACATACTCGTCTCCACTCGAGAGAAAGGACGAGAGTCCCGCCCACATCCAGAGGAGCCCCGTTTCCCCCCCTAGCTCGAGGGGAGGGATCCTTTCCCTTGCGTGGTCGGGTAAGAATTCCCTGCTTTCCCGTCGCATCTCAAGAGGATGTGCTCTCCACAGGAAAGGCTAGAGGAACTCCAGGGTCGTGCCACATTCCCAGGGTCCCCCAGATATCTCAGTGCATTCCAGGGAAACCTGTTTTCCCTGCACTGCCTCGACTTTCAAGGCGAGGATCGACTGACACCACGGTGGCACGTGGGACATCCCTGTGGGAAAGCCTCGTGGGAAAGCCTCGTGGAAAAGCCTCGAAGGGAAAGCCCCTGATCCCTTGATCCACGCGAAGGGAAACGTGACATTGCTGCTACAGCTCGGGAGGGAAAGCGCAAGTGCATGCCCCCTATAGAGACAAGGACTGACTCCACTGAGGAGACTACAGAAGCACTCCAAGATCCATGTCAGCACTGGAGAGGAATGCTCAGGTTTCGGCACTGACTCCACGCAAGATCTTAGGCCCCGGCATCGACGGGAGAGGAACCCAAGAGGCCCGCGAGCAACTCGCCATGGGGACTGGCCTTTCCTGAGGCCACCAGAGCGGGTCCCTGAGGTCGCCGTCGTAAGTCGACAGCACCTACCGCATCTCGAGAAATCCAGGAGGTTCTCCCCTCCAGCTAGATGAGGCCAATTTCCGGTGAGGCGTCTCCAGGCAAATCACACCTAACCTCTGGAACTTCCAAAGGGTCTTTCACCCCTTGCTGCAACTCAAGAAGTTCCCGACATACCCGTCTCCACACGAGAGGAAAGCACGAGAGTCCCGCCCACATCCAGAGGAGCCCCGTTTCCGCCTCCTAGCTCGAGAGAAGGCATCCTTTCACTGCGTGGTCTGGAAAGAATTCCCGCGGTTCCTGCGCATCTCAAGAGGAGGCGCTCTCCCACAAGAAAGGCGAGAGGAACTCCAGGGTCGTGCCACCATTCTCAGAGTCCCCCAGATGTCTCAGTCCATTCCAGGGAAACCTGTTTTCCCTGCACTGCCTCGACTTTCAAGCCGAGGATCGACTCACACCACGGTGGCTCGTGGGACAGCCCTGTGGGAAAGTCTCGTGGGAAATCCTCGGGGAAAGCCTCAAGCGAAAGCCACAGATCCCTTGATCCACGCCTATGGAAGCGTGACACTGCTGTTACAGCTCGGGAGGAAAGCGCACGTGCATGCCCCCACTCGAGACGAGGACTGACTCCACTGGGGAGACTCCAGAAGTACCCCAAGATCCATGTCCGGCACTGGAGAGGAATCCTCAGGTTCCGGCACTGGACACCACACAAGCTCTTAGGCCCCGACATCGTCGGGAGAGGAATCCCGAGAGGCCCCCGAGCAACTCGCATGGGGACTGGCCTTTCCTGAGGCCACCAGAGCGGTCCCGGATGTCCCCGTCGTAAAGTGAGAGCACCTGCCGCAACTCGAGAAAATCCAGGAGGTTTTCCCCTCTAGGCGAGATGAGGCCCATTTCCGCTCAGGCGTCTCTAGGCTAATCACACCTAAAATCTGGAACTTCCAAAGGGTACTTCACACCCTTGCTGCAACTCAAGAAGTTCCCCGACATACCGTCTCCACTCCAGAGGAAGGACGAGAGTCCCGCCCACATCCCAGAGGAGCCCGTTTCCGCCCCTAGCTCGAGGGAGGATCCTTTCCCTGCGTGTCGGGAAAGAATTCCTGGCATTCCCGTCGCATCTCAAGAGGATGCGCTCTCCACTGGAAAGGCGAGAGGAACTCCAGGGTCGTGCCACCATTCCCAGAGTCCCCAGATGTCTCAGTCCATTCCAGGGAAACCTGTATTCCCTGCACTGCCTCGACTTTCAAGCCGAGGATCGACTCAACCACGGGTGGCATGTGGGACAGCCCGTGGGAAAGCCTCGAGGGAAAGCCTCGAGGGAAAGCCAAAGATCCCTTGATCCACGCGAAGGGAAGCGTGCCACCGCTGCTACAGCTCGGGAGGAAAGCGCACGTTGCATGCCCCACACAAGACGATGACTAACTCCCCTGGGAGACTCCAGAACTACACCAAGATCCATGTCAGCACTGGAGAGGTAACCTCAGGTTCCAGAACTGCGACTCCACACAGGGTCTTATGCCCCGGCATCGACGGGAGAGGAATCCCGAGAGGCCCCGAGCAACTCGCATGGGGACTGGCCTTTCCTGAGGCCACCAGAGCGGTTCCCTGAGGTCCCCATCGTAAGGCGAGAGCACCTGCCGCAACTAGAACAATCCATGAGGTTGTCCCCTCCAGGCGCGAGATGAGGCCCATTTCCGCTGAGGTGTCTCGAGGCTAATCACACCTAACCTCTGGAACTTCCAAAGGGTCCTTCACACCCTTGCTGCAACTCAAGAAGTCCCCCCAATATTCCCGTCTCTACTCGAGAGCAAGCAAGAGAGTCCGCCCACATCCAGAGGAGCCCCGTTTCCGCCTCCTAGCTAGAGAGGATGGATCCTTTCCCTGCGTGGTCGTGAAAGTATGCCCGGCGTTCTCGTCGCATCTCAAGAGGAGCACTCTCCACTGGAAGGCGAGAGGAACTCCCGGGTTGCCACCATTCCTAGAGTCCCGCAGATGTCTAAGTCCATTCCAGCGAAACCTGTTTTCCCTGCACTGCCCGACTTTCAAGCCGAGAATCGACTCACACCACGGTGGCACGTGGGACAGCCCTGTGGGAAAGCCTCCTGGGAAAAGCTCGTGTGAGAGCCTCAAGGGAAAGGCACAGATCCCTTGATCCAGGCGAAGGGAAGCGTGACACTGCTGCTACAGCTCGGGAGGAAAGCGCACGTGCATGCCCCACTCGAGACGAGGACTGACTCCCCTGGGGAGACTCCAGAAATACCCCAAGATCCATGTCAGCACTGGAGAGGAATCCTCAGGTTCCGGCACCGTCTCCACACAAGGTTTAGGCCCCGGCATCGACGGGAGAAGAATCCGAGAGGACCCCGAGCAACTCGCATGGGGTTGGCCTTTTCCTGAGGCCACAGAGTGGGTCCCTGAAGTCCCCGTCGTAAGTCGAGAGCACCTGCCGCAACTTGAGTACATTCCAGG
>NW_017217758.1:0-12329 GCF_001704415.2 Capra hircus | reverse complement strand
AGGGTGACACGTGGGACTGCCCTGTGGGAAAGCCTCGTGCGAAAGCCTCGTGGGAAAGCCTCGAGTGAAAGCCCCTGATCCCTTGATCGACGCGAAGGGAAGGTGACACTGCTGCTACAGCTCGGGAAGAAAGCGCACATGCATGCCCCACTCAAGACGAGGACTGACTCCCCTGGAGAGACTCCAGAAATACCCCAAGATCCATGTCAGCTGCGAGAGGAATCCTCAGGTTCCGCACTGACTCCACACAAGGTCTTAGGCCCCAGCATAGACGGAGAGGAATCCCGAGAGGCCCCGAGCAACTCGCAAGGGTACTGGCCATTCCTGAGGCCACCAGAGCTGTCCCTGAGGTCCCCGTCGTAAGTGGAGAGCACCTCCCCGTAACTCGACAAAATCCAGGAGGTTCTGCTATCCAGGGGAGATGAGGCCCATTTCCACTGAGGTGTCTCGAGGATAATCACACCTAAAACTTGGAACTTCCAAAGGGTCCTTCACACCCTTGCTGCAACTCAAGTTCCCCGACATACCCGTCTGCACTCGAGAGGAAGCACCAGAGTTCTGCCCACATCCAAAGGAGCCCCGTCGTCCGCCTCCTAGCTCGAGAGGAGGATCCTTTCCCTGCGTGATTGGGAAAGAATTCGCGGCCTTCCTGTTGCATCTCAAGAGGAGGCGCCTCCACAGGAAAGGCGAGAGGAACTCCAGGGTCCTGCCACCATTCCCAGAGTCCCCCAGATGTCTCAGTCCATTCCAGGGAAACCTGTTTTCCCTGCACTGCCTGACTTTCAAGCCGAGGATCGACTCACACCACGGTGGCACGTGGGACAGCCATATAGGAAAGCCTCGTGGAAAAGCCTCGTGGGAATGCCTCGAAGGAAAGCCCCTGGTCCCTTGATCCACGCGAAGGGAAGCTGCTGCTACAGCTCGGGAGGAAAACGCACGTGCATGCCCCACTCGTGACGAGGACTGACTATCCTGGGAGACTCCAGTAGTACCCCAAGATCCATGTCAGCACTGGAGAGGAATGTTCAGGTTCCAGCACCGAATCCACACAAGGTCTTACGCCCGGCATCGACGGGAGGGGAATGCCGAGAGGCCCCGAGCTACTCGCATGGGGACTGGTCTTTCCTGAGGCCACAATGGCGGGTCCCTGAGGTCCCCGTCATAAGTCGAGAGCACCTGCCTCAACTTGAGAAAATCCAGGAGGTTCTCCCCTCCAGGCGAGATGAGGCCCATTTCCGCTGAGGCGTCTCGAGGTTAATCACACCTAACCTCTGGAACTTCCAAAGGTTCCTTCACACCCTTGCTGCAACTCAAGAAGTTTCCCCGCAATACCCGTCTTCACTCGAGAGGAAGCCCGAGAGTCCCGCCACATCCAGAGGAGCCCTGTTTCCGCCTCCTAGCTCGAAAGGAGGGATCCTTTCCCTCGTGTTCGGAAAGAATTCCCCGTGTTTTCGTCGCATCTCAAGAGGAGGCGCACTCCACAGGAAAGGCGATACGAACTCCAGGGTCGTGCCACCATTCCCAGAGTCCCCCAGATGTCTCAGTCCATTCCAGGGAAAACTGTTTTCCCTGCACTGCCTCTACTTTCAAGCCTAGGATCGACTCACACCACGGTGGCACGTGGGACAGCCCTGTGGGAAAGCCTCGTGGGAAAGCCTCGTGGGAAAGCCTCGAGGGAAAGCCCCTGATCCCTTGATCCTCGCGAAGGGAAGCGTGACACTGCTGCTACAGCTCGGTAGGAAAGCGCACGTGCATGCCCCACACGAGACGAAGACTGACTCCCCTGGGGAGACTATAGAAGTACCTCAAGATCCATGTCATCACTAGAGAGGAATGCTCAGGTTCCGTCACCGACTCCACACAAGGTTTTAGGCCCCGGCATCGATGGGAGAGGAATCCCGAGAGGCCCCCGAGCAACTCGCATGGAGACTGGCCTTTCCTGAGGCCACCAGCGCGGGTCCCTGAGGTCCCCGACGTAAGTCGAGAGCACCTGTCGCAACTCCAGGAAATACCAGGAGGTTTCTCCCTCCAGGCGAGATGAGGCCCATTTCCGCTGAGGCGTCTTGAGGCTAATCACATCTAACATCTGGAACTTCCAAAGGGTCCCTCACACCCTTGCTGCAACTCAAGAAGTTCCCCGACATACCCGTCTCCACTCGAGAGGAAGCACGAGAGTCCCGCCCACATCCAGAGGAGCCCCGTTTCCGCCTCCTGGCTCGAGAGGAGGGTTCTTTTCCCTGCGTTTTTGGGAAAGAATTCCCAGTGTTCCCGTCGCATCTCAAGAGGAGGCGCTCTCCACAGGAAAGGCGAGAGGAACTCCAGGGTCGTGCCACCATTCCCAGACGCCCCAGATTTCTCAGTCCATTCCAGGGAAACCTGTTTTTCCCTGCACTGCCTCGACTTTCAAGCCGAGGATCGACTCACACCACGGTGGCACGTGGGACAGCACTGTGGAAAGCCTCGTGGGAATGCCTCCTCGTGGGGCTGCGAAAGCTCGTGGGAAAGCTCGAGGGCCACAGATCCCTTGATCCACGCGAAGGGAAGCCTGACACTGCTGCTAAAGTTGGGAGGAAAGCACACGTGAATGCCCCCACTCGAGAGGAGGACTGACTCCCCTGGGGAGACTCCAGAAGTACCCCAAGATCCATGTCAGCACTGGAGAGGAATCCTCAGGTTCAGGCACCGTCTCCACACAAGGTCTTAGGCCCCGACATCGACGGGAGAGGAAACCTGAGAAGCCCCTGAGCAACTCGCATGGGGACTGGCATTTCCTGAGGCCACCAGAGCGGGTCCCTGAGGTCCCGGTCGTAAGTCGAGAGCACCTGCCGCAACTCGAGAAAATCCAGGAGGTTCTCCCCTCCAGGGAGATGAGACCCTTTTCCGCTGAGGCGTCTCGAGGCTAATCACACCTAACCTCTCGAACTTCCAAAGGGTCGTTCACACCCTAGCTGCAACTCAAGTAGTTCCCTGACTTACCCGTCTCCACTCGAGAGGAAGGTCGAGAGTCCCGCCCACATCCAGAGGAGACCCGTTTCTGCCTCCTAGATCGAGAGGAGGGATCCTTTCCCTGCGTGTTCGGGATAGAATTCCCGGCGTTCCCATCGCATCTCAAGAGGAGGCCCTCTCCACAAGAAAGGCGAGAGCAACTCCAGGGTCGTGCCACCATTCCCAGAGGCCCCAGATTTATCAGTCCATTCCAGGGAAACCTGTTTTCCCTGGACTGCCTCGACTTTCAAGCCGAGGATCGACTCACACCACGGTGGCTCGTGGGACAGACCTGTGGGAAAGCCTCGTGGGAAATTCTCGTTGGAAAGTGTCGAGGGAAAGAAACAGATCCCTTGTTCCACGCGAAGGGAAGCGTGACACTGCTGCTAGAGCTCGGAAGCAAAGGGCACGTGCATGCCCCCACTCGAGACGAGGACTGACTCCCCTGGGAAGACTCCAGAAGTACCCCAAGATCCATGTCAGCACTGCAGAGGAATCCTCAGGGTCCGGCACTGACTCCACACAAGTTCTTAGGCTCTAGCATCGGACAGGAGAGGAATCCCGAGAGGCCCCCAAGCAACTCGCATGGGGACTGGCCTTTCCTGAGGCCACCAGAGCGGGTCCCTGAGGGCCCCGTCGTAAGTCGAGAGCACCTGCCGCAACTCGAGAAAAATCCAGGAGGTTCTCCCCTCCAGGCGAGATGAGGCCCATTTCCCCTGAGGCGGCTCGAGGCAAATCACATCTAACCTCTGGTACTTCCAAAGGATCCTTCACACCCTTGCTGCAACTCAAGAAGTTCCCCGACATACCCGACTCCACTCGAGAGGAAGCAAGAGAGTCCCTTCCACATGTAGAGGAGCCCCGTTTCCCGCCTCCTAGCTCGAGAGGAGGGATCCTTTCCCTGCGTGGTCGGGAAAGAATTCCCGGCCTTCCCATCGCATCTCAAGTGGAAGCGCTCTCCACAGGAAAGGCGAGAGGAACTCCAGGGTCGTGCCACATTCCCAGAGTCTTCCAGATGTTTCAGTCCATTCCAGGGAAACCTGTTTTCCCTGCACTGCCTCGACTTTTAAGCCGAGGATCGACTCACACCACGGTGGTACGTGGGACAGCCCTGTGGGAAAGCCTCGTGAGAAAGCCCCGTGGGAAGGCCTCGAGGGAAAGCCCCCTGATCCCTAGATCCACGCGAAGGGAAGCGTGAAACTGCTGCTACAGCTCGGGAGGATAGCGCACGTGCATGCACCCACTCGAGACAAGGACTGACTCCCCTGGGGAGACTCCAGAAGTACCCCAAGATCCATGTCAGCACTGGAGAGGAATCCTCAGGTTCCGGCACTGACTCCACACAAGGTTTTAGGCCCCAGCATCGACGGGAGAGGAAACCCGAGAGGCCCCCGTGAGGCCCCCGAGCAACTCGCATGGGGACTGGCCTTTCCTGAGGCCACCAGAGCGGGGTCCCTGAGGTCTCCGTCGTAAGTAGAGAGCACCTGCCACAACTTGAGAAAATCCAGGAGGTTCTCCCCTCCAGGCGAGACGAGGCCCATTTCCGCTGAGGCGTCTCGAGGCTATTCACACCTAAATTCTGGAACTTCCAAAGGGTCCTTCACACCCTTGCTGCAAGTCAAGAAGTTCCGCCATCATTCCCGTCTCCACTCGAGAGGAAGCACGAGAGTCCCGCCTACATCCAGAGGAGCCCCGTTTCTGCCTCCTAGCTCGAAAGGAGGGATCCTTTCCCTGCGTGGTCAGGAAAGAATTCCCGGCGTTTCCGTCGCCTCTCAAGAGGAGGCGCTCTCCACAGGAAAGGCGAGAGGAACTCCAGGGTCGTGCCACCATTCCAGAGTCCCCCCAGATGTCTCAGTCCATTCCAGGGAAACCTGTTTTCCCTGCACTGCCTCGACTTTCAAGCCGAGGATCGACTCACACCACGGTGGCAGGTGGGACAGCCCTGTGGGAAAGCCTCGTGGGAAAGCCTCGTGGGAAAGCCTCGAGGGAAAGCCACAGATACCTTAAGCCACTCGAGGGGAAGTGTGACACTGCTGCTTCAGCTCGGGAGGAAAGTGCACGTGCATGCCCACACTCGAGACGAGGACTGACTCCCCTGGGGAGACTCCAGAAGTACCTCAAGATCCATGTCAGCACTGGAGAGGAATACTCAGGTTTCGGCACTGGCTCCACACAAGATCTTAGGGCCCGGCATCGACGTGAGAGGAATCCCGAGAGGCCCCGGAGCAACTCGCATGGGGACTGGCCTTTCCTGACTCAACCACAGCGGGTCCCTGAGGTCCCCGTCGTAAGTCGAGAGCACCTGCCTCAACTCGAGAAAATCCAGGAGGTTCTCCCCTGCAGGCGAGATGAGGCCCATTTCCGCTGAGGTGTCTCGAGGCTAATCACAACTAACCTCTGGAACTTCCAAAGGGTCCTTCACACCCTTGCTGCAACTCAAGAAGTTCCCCGACATACCCGTCTCCACTCGAAGGAAGCACGAGAGTCCCGCCCACATCCAGAGGAGCCCCGTTTCCGCCTCCTAGCTCGAGGGGAGAGATCCTTTTCCCTGCGTGATCGGGAAAGAATTCCCGGCATTTCCGTCCCATCTCAAGGGGAGGCGCTCTCCACAGGAAAGGCGAGAGGAACTCCAGGGTCGTGCCACCATTCCAGAGTCCCCCAGATGTCTCGGTCCATACCAGGGAAACCTGTATTCCCTGCACTGCCTCCACTTTCACGCCGAGGATCGACTCACACCACGGTGGCACGTGGGACAGCACTGTGGGAAAGCTTCGTGGGAAAGCCTCGAGGGAAAGCCACAGATCCCTTGATACACGCGAAGGGAAGCGCGACACTGCTGCTACAGCTCGGGAGGAAAGCGCAACGTGCATGCCCCCACTCGAGACGAGGACTGACTCCCCTGGGGAGACTCCAGAAGTACCCCAAGATCCATGTCAGCACTGCAGAAAAATCCTCAGGTTCCTGCACTGACTCCACACAAGGTCTTAGGCCTCAGCATCGACGGTGAGGAAACCCGAGAGGCCCCCGTGAGGCCCCCGAGCAACTCGCATGGGGACTGGCCTTTCCTGAGGCCACCAGAGCGGGTCCCTGAGGTCTCCGTCGTAAGTAGAGAGCACCTGCCACAACTCGAGAAAATCCAGGAGGTTCTCCCCTCCAGGCGAGATGAGGCACATTTCCCTGAGGCGTCTCGAGGCTAATCACATCTAAACTCTGGAACTTCCATAGGATCCTTCACACCCTTGCTGGCAACTCAAGAAGTTCCCCGACATACCCGTCTCCAGTCGAGAGGAAGAACGAGAGTCCCGCCCACATCCAAAGGAGCCCGTTTCCGCCTCCTAGCTCGAGAGGAGGGATGCTTTCCCTGCGTGGTCGGGAAAGAATTCCCGGCCTTTCCCATCCGCATCTCAAGTGGAAGCGCTCTCCACAGGAAAGGCGAGAGGAACTCCAGGGTCGTGCCACATTCCCAGAGTCCCCCAGATGTTTCAGTCCATTCCAGGGAAACCTGTTTTCCCTGCACTGCCTCGACTTTTAAGCCGAGGATCGACTCACACCACGGTGGTACGTGGGACAGCCCTGTGGGAAAGCCTCGTGGGAAAGCCCACAGATCCCTTGATCCACGCGAAGGGAAGCGTGACACTGCTGCTACAGCTCGGGAGGAAAGCGCACGATGCATGCCCCCACTCGAGACGAGGACTGACTCCCCTGGGGAGACTCAGGAAGTACCCCAAGATCCATGTCAGCACTAGGAGAGGAATCCTCAGGTTCCGGCACCGACTCCACTCAAGGTCTTATGCCGGGGTCCAGCCCCGGTGGATCCAGGAATTCGAAGGGTGGACGGCGTTGGTGTGGAAATGACTTGTTTATTTATTAATGTAATATTAGATTAGGAAACTATAGTGTAGTAAGAAGATTAAGTCGAGGAAGAGGGCTGAATAGCTTGGTTTACGCGGACGGCCAATAAAAATTCCAGACAAGGAATTTGCACCACCTACGTTGGGCCACCCGGCGCCCGCTTGAATATCTAAGGGTGCCTCGCATTAAGCTCCCTTTCGTGTGGGTCTTAACAGCCAGGGCAAGTAAGTAGACCTGGCGAGCCTCCGCACTCCAGGTGGAGATTCAGCCTGAAGTTAAAGTAAAGAGCAGAGAGAAGGAAAGGTAGAGAAGAAGAAAGAGAGAGAAAGACACGGGGGAGCCAGAGTCCCAAGAAAGCAGGCTGAGAGACTAGTTCGAGAAGCTGGTCCGAGAAATTGGCCCCCGGCCCCTGGCCTCCTCCTTTATTGTTCAGAAGGCCTTTTATACTTTTGATAAAACATGGAGATCAATGGATAACACAAAATTATGTAGTGTTCGCAACCCAGATTCTTTCTGTATATCATTTTGTATACAAAAGGTCTCAGGTGATTTACATTATCTTCTGGCCAAGAGGCTTGTTAACACTTTTGGCTCTCTTCCTTAATGAATGTTAATTTTGTTTCCCCAGAAGTGTTTTTTCTTTAATCTGCATCTCCCTAAAGCATTAAAGTTACATCTCTATAGAACAAAGGTGCAGTGGGTTATAACAAAGAAGGTACTTAACTCAAAGATCTAATGTTGCTAATACCAGGTCTACTACTTGTTTTTCTATATACCAACTATATCTAAAAATAAAGGATATGAAAATTTGGCAGCAAGCATTGACCCAAAAAATGAAACTTTTAATCAGTCCTTACTCTAAAGATTTTGACTCCTCGAAGCTCCTGCATTCCTAGGATGTTTTAAGCTTTCCTGTGCCCCCTGCGGTCAGGAGGCCTCAAACAATCACAAGCGCAGCTGTACGAGTCCTACAGGCAGGCTAGAAAGCCATCAGAGGGTTTTTGGATTGAAACACTCTTTCAAATGCAGAAGACTAACGCCCTGAATTGACTTTTTCCAGAAAAGGTCAGAAGAGTGAAAAAGCAGAGCACAAAAACCGGCAGATTTTTTGTTGGGGTACATGCTTAAAAATTTCCAGAGGGGTCCATGAAGTCTGAGCACGCCTTGCCTATGTCAGCTTCCTTCCTCATAAACTTGTCAAGGGCGGGCTTCCTCACACTGGCTCCCGGCAGTCTCTAGGCCCCGGCATCGACGGAAGAGGAATCCCGAGAGGGCCCCCGAGCAACTCGCATGCGGACTGGGCCTTTCCTGAGGCCACCAGAGCGGGTCCCTGAGGGTCCCCGTCGTAAGTCGAGAGCACCTGCTGCAACTCGAGAAAATCCAGGAGGTTCTCCCCTCCAGGTCGAGATGAGGCCCATTTCCGCTGAGGCGTCTCGGAGGCTAATCACACCCTAACCTCTGGAACTTCCAAAGGGTCCTTCACACCCTTGCTGGCAACTCAAGAAGTTCCCCGACATACCCGTCTCCACACGAGAGGAAGCACGAGAGTCCGCCCTCATCCAGATGGAGCCCCGTTTCCGTCTCCTAGCTCGAGAGGAGGGATCCTTTCCCTGCGTGGTCGGGAAAGAATTCCCGGCGTTCCGCGTCGCATCTCAAGAGGAGGCGCTCTCCACAGGAAAGACGAGAGGAACTCCAGGGTCGTGCCACCATTCCCAGAGTCCACCAGATGTCTCAGTCCATTCCAGGGAAACCTGTTTTCCCTGCACTGCCTCGACTTTCAAGCCGAGGATTCGACTTCACACCACGGTGGCACGTGGGACAGCCCTGTGGGAAAGCCTCGTGGGAAGCTCGAGGGAAAGCCACAGATCCTTGATCCACGCGAAGGGAAGCTGACACTGCTGCTACAGCTCGGGAGGAAAGCGCACGTGCATGCCCCCACTCGAGACGAGGACTGACTCCTTAGGGAGACTCCAGAAGTACCCCAGGAACCGTGTCAGCACTGGAGTGGAATCCTCGGTTCCGGCACCGACTCCACACAAGGTCTTATGCCCCGGCATCGACGGGAGAGGAATCCCGAGAGCCCCATGCAACTCGCATGGGACTGGCCTTTCCTGAGGCCACCAGAGCGGGTCCCAGAGGTCCCGTCGTAAGTCGAGAGCACCTGCCGAAACTGAGAAAATCCAGGAGGTTCTCCCTTCCAGGCTAGATGAGGCCATTTCCGGTGAGGCGTCTCGAGGCTAATCACACCGAACATCTGGAATTTCCAAAGGGTCCTTCACACCCTTGCTGCAACTCAAGAAGTTCCCGACATACCCGTCTCCCCTCGAGAGGAAGCACGAGAGTCCGGCCCACATCCAGAGGAGCCCCGTTTCCGCCTCCTAGCTCGAGAGGAGGGATCCTTTCCTTCGTGTTCGGGAAAGAATTCCCGGCGTTCCGGTCCCATCTCAAGAAGAGGCGCTCTCCACAGGAAAGGCGAGAGAACTCCAGGGTCGTGCAACCATACCCAGAGTCCCTCAGATGTCTCAGTCCATTCCAGGGAAACTTTTTTCCTGCACTGCCTCGACTTTCAAGCCGAGGATCGACTCTCACCACGGTGGCACGTGGGACAGCCTTGTGGGAAATACTCGAGGGAAAGCCTCGTGGGAAAGCCTCGAGGGAAAGCCAAAGATCCCTTGATCCAAGCGAAGGGAAGCATGACATTGCTGCTACAGCTCGGGAGGAAAGCGAACGTGCATGCCCTCACTCGAGACGAGGACTGACTCCCCTGGGGAGACTCCAGAAGTACCCAAAGATTCATGTCAGCACTGGTGAGGAATCCTCAGGTTCCGGCAGCGACTCCACACAAGGCCTTAATCACCGGCATCGAAGGGAGAGGAATCCCGAGAGGTCCCCGAGCAACTCGCATGGGGACTGGCCTTTCCTGAGGCCACCAGAGCGGGTCCCTGAGGTCCCCTTCGTAAGTCGAGAGCACCTGCCGCAACTCGAGAATATCCAGGAGGTTCTCCCCCCCAGGCGAGATGAGGCCCATTTCCACTGAGGCGTCTACAGGCTAATCACACCTAACCTCTGGAACTTCCCAAGGGTCCTTCACACCCTTGCTGCAACTCAAGAAGTTCCCCGACATCCTACTCTACACTCGAGAGGAAGCACGAGAGTTCCGCCCACATCCAGAGGAGTCCCGGTTCTGCTTCCTAGCTCGAGAGGAGGGATCCTTTCCCTGTGTGGTCGGGAAAGAATTCCCGGCGTTCCTTTCGCATCTCAAGAGCAGGCGCTCTCCACAGGAAAGGCGAGAGGAACTCCAGGTTCCTGCCACCATTCCCAGAGTATCCCAGATGTCTCAGTCCATTCCAGGGAAACCTGTTTTCCCTGCACTGCCTCGACTTTCAAGCCGAGGATCCACTCACACCACGGTGGCACGTGGGACAGCCCTGTGGGAAAGCCTCGTGGGAAATCCTCGAGGGAAAGCCACAGATCCATTGATCCACGCGCAGGGAAGCGTGATACTGCTGCAACAGCTGGGGAGGAGAGCGCACGTGCATGCCCCCACTCGAGACGAGGACTGACTCCCCTGGGGATACGCCAGAAGTACCCCAAGATCCATGGCAGCACTGGAGAGGAATCCTCAGGTACCGCCAATGGCTCCACACAAGATCTTAGGCCCCGGCATCGATGGGAGAGGAAACCCGAGAGGCCCCCGAGCAACTCGCATGAGAACTGGCCTTTCCTGAGGCCACCAGAGCGGGTCCCTGAGGTCCCAGTTGTAAGTCGAGAGCACCTGCCGCAACTCGAGGAAATCCAGGAAGTTCTCCCCTCCAGGCGAGATGAGGCCCATTTACGCTGAGGCTTCTCGAGGCTATTCACACCTAAACTCTGGAACTTTCAGAGGGTCCTTCCCACCCTTGCTGCAACTCTAGAAGTTCCGCGACATTCCCGTCTCCACTCGAGAGGAAGCACGAGAGTTCCGCCCACATCCAGAGGAGCCCCGTTTCCGCCTCGTTGCTCGAGAGGAGGGATCCTTTCCCTGCGTTTTTGGGAAAAAATTCCCAGCGTTCCCGTCGCATCTCAAGAGGAGGCGCTCTCCACAGGAAAGGAGAGAGGAACTCCAGGGTCCTGCCTCATTCCCAGAGTCCCTCAGATGTCTCAGTCCATTCCAGGGAAACATGTTTTCCCTGCACTGCCTCGACTTTCAAGCCGAGGATCGACTCACACCACGGTGGCACGTGGGACAGCCCTGTGGGAAAGCCTCGTGGGAAAGACTCGTGGGAAGGCCTCGAGGGAAAGCCGCAGATCCCTTGATTCACGCGAAAGGAAGCACAACACTGCTCCTACAGCTCGGAAGGGAAGCGTACGTGCATGACCCCACTCGAGACGAGGACTGACTCCTTTGGGGAGACTCCAGAAGTACCCCAAATCCATGTCAGCACTGGAGAGGAATCCGGAAGTTCCGGCACCCACTCCACACAAGATCTTAGGCCTCGGCATCGACGGGAGAGGAATCCCTAGAGGCTCCCGAGCAACTCGCATGGGGACTGGCCTTTCCTGAGGCTACCAGAGCGGGTCCCTGAGGTCCCCATCTTAAGTCGAGAGCACCTGCCGCAACTCGAGAAAAACCATGAGGTTCTCCCCTCCAGGCGAGATGAGGCCCATTTCCGCTGAGGCGTCTCGAGGCTAGTCATACCTAACCTTTGGAACTTTCAAAGGGTCCTTCACACCCTTGCTGCAACTCAAGAAGTTCCCCGACATACCCGTCTCCACTCGAGAGGAAGCACGAGAGTCCGCCCACATCCAGAGGAGCCCCGTTTCTGCCTCCTAGCCTGAGAAGAGGGATCCTTTCCCTGCGTGGTCGGGAAAGAATTCCGGGCCTTCCCGTCGCATCTCAACAGGTGCGCACTCCACAGGAATGGCGAGAGGAACTCCAGTGTCATGCCACATTCCCAGAGTCCCCCAGAAGTCTCCGTCCATTCCAGGGAAAACTTTTTTCAGTGCACTGCCTCGACTTTCAAGCCGAGGATCGACTCACACCACGGTGGCACGTGGACAGCCCTGTGGGAAAGCCTCGTGGAAAAGCCTCGTGGGAAAGCCTGGAGCCTCGTGGGAGCCTCGTGGAAAGCCTCGTGGGAAAGCCTTGGGAAGCCTCGTGGGAAAGCCTCGAGGAAAGCCTCTGATCCCTTTATGCTGCTACAGCTCGGAGGAAATCACACGTGCATGCCCCCCACGCCGAGACGAGGACCGGCTCCATTGAGGAGACTCCAGAAGTACCCCAAGATGCATGTCAGCACTGGAGAGGAATCCTCAGGTTCCGGCACCGACTCCCCGCAAGGTCTTAGGCCCCGCATCGACGGAGAGGAATCCCGAGGGCCACGAGCAACTTGCATTGGGACTGGCCTTTCCTGAGGCCACCAGAGCGGGTCCCTGAGGTCCCGGTGGTAAGTCGAGAGCACCTGCCGCAACTCGAGAAAATCCAGGAGGTTCTCAACTGAAGGCGAGATGAG
>NW_017217757.1:0-12330 GCF_001704415.2 Capra hircus | reverse complement strand
GGCATTTATAGAGGACACCAGAACGGGTCTGAGGTCCCCATATAAGTCGAGAGCACGCCTGCGAACCCGAAGAAAATCAGGAGGGTTTTCTCCCTCATAGGCGAGATGAGCCATTTCGCTCGGGCGGTGTCGGGCTAATAGCAACCATAAACTCCTGGAACTTCATGGGGTCCCTTCCCACGCTGCTGCACTCAAGAAGTTCCGACATACGTCTCCACTCGAGAGGAAGACGAGAATCGGGAAATCAAGGCGCCACGCGTTTTCCGTCTCTAGCTCGAGAGAAGGATCTTTCCTGCGGGTCGGGAAGAATTCCGGTGTTGTTTTCCGTCGCACCTAAGAGGGGTTCTCCACAAGGAAAGGCAAGGGAACTCATGGTGGTGCACATTCCCAGAGTCATGTCTCAGTTTTTCCAGGGAAACCTGTTTTCCCTGCACTGCCTCGACTTTCAAGCCGAGTGTCGACTCACACCCGGTGGCACGTGGGACAGCCCTGTGGGAAAGCCTCGTGGGAAAGCCTCGTGGGAAAGCTCGGAGGGAAAGCCACAGATCCCTTGATCCAAGCGAAGGGAAGCGTGACACTGCTGCTACAGCTTGGGAGGAAAGCGCACGTGCATGCCCACTCGAGTTGAGGACTGACTCCCCTGGGGAGACTCCAGAAGTACCCCAAGATCCATGTCAGTACTTGAGCGAAATCCTCAGGTTACGGCACCGACTCCACACAAGGTCTTAGGCCCGGCATCGACGCGAGAGGAATCCCGTGAGGCCCCCGAGCAACTCGCATGGGGACTGGCCTTTCCAGAGGCCACCATAGCGTGTCCCTTAGGTCCCCGTCATAAGTCTATAGGACCCTGCCGCAACTCGAGAAAATCCAGGAGGTTCTCCCCCTCCAGGCGAGATGAGGCCCATTTCCGCTGAGGCGTCTCGAGGCTAATCACATAACATCTGGAACTTTTAAAGGTCCTTCACACCCTTGCTGCAACTCAAGAAGTTCCCCGACATACCCGGTCTCCACTCGAGAGGAAGCACGAGAGTCCGGCCACATCCAGAGGAGCCCGTTTCCTCCTCCTAGCTCAAGAGGAGGGATCCTTTCCCTGCGTGTTCGGGAAATAATTCCCGCGTTCCGTCGCATCTCAAGAGGAGGCGCTGTCTACAGGAAAGGCGAGAGGAACTCCAGGGTCGTGCCACAATTCCCTGAGTCCCCCAGATGTTTCAGTCCATTCTAGGGAAACCTATTTTCCTGCACTGCGTCGGAGTTCAAGCCCGAGGATCGACTCACACCACGGTGGCACGTGGGACAGCCCTGTGGGAAAGCCTGTGGGAAAGCCTCTTGGGAAAGCCACAGATCCTTGATATACGCGAAGGGAAGCGTGAGACTGCTGCTACAGCTCGGGAGGAAAGCGCACGTGCATGCCCCCACTCGAGAGGAGGACTGACTCCCCTGGGGAGACTCCAGAAGTACCCCAAGATCCATGTCAGCACTGGAGAGGAATCCTCAGGTTCCGGCACCGACTCCACACAAGATCTTAGGCCCCAGCATCGAGGGTAGAGGAATCCCGAGAGGGCCCCGAGCAACTTGCATGGGGGACTGGCCTTTCCTGAGGCCACCAGAGCGGGTCCCTGAGGTCCCCGTCGTAAGTCGAAAGCACCTGCCGCAACTCGAGAAAATCCAGGAGGTTCTCCCCTCCCAGGCGAGATGAGGCCTATTTCCGCTCAGGCGTCTCGAGGCTAATCACACCTAACCTCTGGAACTTCCAAAGGGTCCTTCACACCCTTGCTGCAACTCAAGAAGTTCCCCGACATACCCGTTTCCACTCGAGAGGAAGCACGAGAGTCCCGCCCACATCCAGAGGAGCCCGTTTCCGCCTCCTAGCTCGAGAGGAGGGATCCTTTCCCTGCGTGGTCGGGAAAGAATTGCCGGCGTTCCGGCGCATCTCAAGAGGAGGCGCTCTCCACAGGAAAGGCAAGAGGAACTCGAGGGTCGTGCCACCATTCCAGAGTCCGCCAGAAAATTCCTTGTCGGGAATTTTATTGGCCTTCCGCGTAAACCTAGCTATTCAGCCTTTTTCCTCCAGTTAATCTTCTTACTACCCTATAATTTCTTAATCTCATCTTTACATTAATAAATACACAAGACTTTCCACGTCAACGCCGTCCATCCATCGAATTCCCTGGATCCAGCGGGGCTGGACCCAGCACACTGAGATATCTGGGGGACTCTTGGAATGATGGCACGACACTGGAGTTTCTCTCGCCTTTCCTGTGGAGAGCGCCTCCTCTTGAGATGCGACGGGAACACCGGGAATTCTTTCTGGAACATACAGGGAAAGGATACCTGACCGCGAGGTACGAGGCGGAAATCGGGGCTCCTCTGGATGTGGGCGGGACTCTCGTGCTTCCTCTCGAGTGGAGTCAGGTATGTTGGGGAACTTCTTGAGTTGTAGCAAGGGTGTGAAGGACCCTTTGGAAGTTCCAGGGGTTAGGTGTGATTAGCCTTGAGACGCCTGAGCGGAAATGGGCCTCATCTCGCCTGGAGGGGAGAACCTCCTGGATTTTCTCGAGTTTCGGCAGGTGCTCTTGACTTACGACGGGGACCACAGGGACCCGCTCTGGTGGCCTCAGGAAAGGCCAGTCCCCATGCGAGTTGCTCGGGGGCCTCTCGGGATTCCTCTCCTTCGACGCCTGGGCCTAAGACCTTGTGTGGAGTCGGTGCCGGAACCTGAGGATTCCTCTCCAGTGCTGACATGCATCTTTACGGTACTTCTGGAGTCTCCCCAGGGGAGTCAGTCCTCGTCTCGAGTGGGGGCATGCACGTTCGCTTTCCTCCCGAGCTGTAGCAGAACTGTCACGCTTCCCTTCCCTTGGATCAAGGGATCTGTGGCTTTCCCTCGAGGCTTTCCCAGGAGGCTTTCCCACGAGGCTTTCCCACAGGGCTGTCCCACGTGCCACCGTAGTGTGAGTCGATCCTCGGCTTGAAAGTCGAAGCAGTGCAGGGAAAACAGGTTTCCCTGGAATGGACTGAGACATCTGGGGGACTCTGGGAATGGTGGCACGACGCTGGAGTTCCTCTCGCCTTTCCTGTGGAGAGCGCCTCCTCTTGAGATGAGACAGGAACGCCGGGAGTTCTTTCCTGATCATGCAGGGAAAGGATCCCTCCTCTCGAGCTAGGAGGCGGAAACGGGGCTCCTCTGTATGTGGGCGGGACTCTCGTTCTTCCTCTCGAGTGGAGAGAGGTATGTAGGGGATCTTCTTGAGTTGCAGCAAGGGTGTGAAGGACCCTTTGGAAGTTCCCGAGGTTAGGTGTGATTAGACTCGAGACGTCTCAGCGGAAATGGGCCTCATCTCGACTGCAGGGGAGAACCTCCTGGGTTTTCTCGAGTTTCAGCAGGTGCTCTCCAGTTACGACCGGGACTTATGTAACCCGCTCTGGTCCGCTCAGGTAATGCCAGTCGACTTGCGAGTTGCTAAGGGGCCTCTCGGGATTCCTCTCCGGTCGATGACGGGGCCTAAGACCTTTTTTGGAATCGGTGCCCGAACCTGAGGTTTCCTCTCCAGTGCTGAAATGGATCTTGGGGTACTACTGGAGTCTCCACAGGGGAGTCATCTTTGTCTCCAATGGGGGCATGCACGTGCGCTTTTCTCCCGAGCATTAGGAGCAGAGTCAATTTTCCCGTTGGGTTGATCAAAGGGTTTCTTGTTTTCCCTCGAGGCTTTCCCACGTGGCTTTCCCACGAGGCTTTCCCACAGGGCTGTCCCACGTGCCACCATCGTGTGAGTCGGTCCTCCGCGTGAACGTCGAGGCAGTGCAGGGTAAACAAGTTCCTCTGGAAAGGACTGAGTCATCTGGGGGACTCTTGGAATGGTGGAACGACCCTGGAGTTCCTCTCACCTTTCTTGTGGAGCGTGCCTCCTCTTGAGATGCGACAGGTACGACAGGAATTCTTTCCCCGGCCAATCAGGGAAAGCATCCCTCACATTGAGCTAGGAGGGGGAATTGGGGTTCCTCTGGATGTGGGTGGTACCCTGGTGATTCCTATGTAGTGGCGACGGGTCTCTTCTGGATCTTCTTGAGTTGCAACAAGGGTGTGAAGGACCCTTTGGAAGTTCCAGAGGTTAGGTGTGATTAGCCTCGAGACGTCTCAGTGGAAATGGGCCTCATCTCGCCTGAAGGGGAGAATCTCCTTCATTTTCTCGAGTTGTGGCAGGTGCTCTCGACTTACGACGGGGACCTCAGGGACCCGTTCTGTTGGCCTTAGGAAGACCAGTCCCCATGCGAGTTGCTAGAGGGCCTCTCGGGATTCCTCACCGGTAGATGCCGGGGCCCAAGACCTTCGGTGGAGTGGTTGCCAGAACCTGAGTATTCCTCTCCAGTGCTGACATGTTTTTGGGATACTTCTGAAGTCTCCCAAGGGGAATCAGTCCTCGTCTCGAGTGGGGGCATGTGCATGCTCTTTCCTCCCGAGCTGTAGCAGCAGTGTCATGCTTCCCGTCGCGTGGATCAATGGATCTGTGGCTTTTCCTCTAGGCTTTTCCTAGAGGATTTCCCACGAGGCTTTCCCACAGGGCTGTCCCCCGTGCCACCGTGGTGTGAGGCGATCCTCGGCATGAAAGTTTAAGCACTCTGTAAAAACAAGATCCTCTGGAATGGACTGAGACATCTGGGGACGCTTGGAATGGTGGCACGACCATGGAGTTCCTCTCTCCCTTCCTGTGGACAGCGCCTCCACCTGAGATGCGACGGAAATGCCGGAAGTTCTTTCCCGACCAAGCAGGGAAAGGATCCCTCATCTCTAGCTAGGAGGATGAAACGGGGCTACTCTGGATGTGGGCAGGACCCTCGTGTTTCCTCTCGAGTGGAGATGGGAATGTCGGGGAACTTCTTGAGTTGCAGCAAGGGTGTGAAGGACCCTTTGGAAGTTCCAGAGATTAGATGTAATTAGCCTCGAGACACCTCATTGGAAATGGGCCTCATCTCGCCTGGAGGGGAGAACCTCCTGGATTTTCTCGAGTTGCGGCAGGTGCTCCCGACTTACGACGGGGACCTCAGGGACCCGCTCTGGTGACTTCATCAAAGTCCAGTCCCCATGCCAGATGCTGGGGGGCTTCTCTTGATAACTCTCCTGTTGATGCCCGGGCCGAACAACTTGTGTGGATTCGGGGCCAGAACCTGAGGTTTCCTCAGCAGTGCTGACATGGATATTGGGGTTCTTCTGGAGTCTCACCTGGAGAGTCAATCCTCCTCTCAAGTGAGGGCACGCACGTGTGCTTTCCTCCCGAGCTGTAGCAGCAGGGTCACGCTTCCCGTCGTGTGGATCAAGGGATCTGTGGCTTTCCCTGGAGGCTTTCCCATGAGGCTTTCTCACAGGGCTTTCCCTCGTGCCACCGTGGTGTGAGTTGATCCTCAGCGTGAAAGACGAGGCAGTGCAGGGAAAACAGGTTCCTCTGAATTGGACTGATGCTGGGAGCCAGTATGAGGACTCCCGCCCGTGATAACGTCATGAGGAAGAAAGCTGACATAGGCATGGTGTGTTCAGACTTCAGGGACCCCTCTGGAAGTTCCTATGCACGTACCCCAAGAAAAATCTGCCGGCTTTTTTCTCTGCTTTTCCACTCTTCTGACATTTTCTGGAAAAAGTCAATTCAGGGCTTTAGTCTTCTGCATTTGAAAGAGTGTTTCAATCCAAACACCCCTCTGAATGCTTTCTAGCCTGCCTGCAGGACTCGTACAGCTGGGCATGTGATTGTTTGAGGCCTCCTTTCCCCAGGAGGCACAGGAAGCTTAAAGCATCCTAGGAATGTAGGGGCATCCGAGGAGTCAAAATCTTTATAATAGGACTGATTAAAAGTTTCATTTTTTGGGTCAATGCTTGCTGCTAAATTTTCATATCCTTTATTTTTAGATAGAGTTGGTATATTAAAAAAAACAAGTAGTAGACCTGGTATTAGCAACATTAGATCTTTGAGTTAAGTACCTTCTTTGTTATAACCCACTGCACCTTTGTTCTATAGAGATGTAACTTTAATGCTTTAAGGAAATGCAGATTAAAGAAAAACACTTCAGAGGAAACAAAATTAACATTCATTAAGGAAGAGAGCCAAAAAGTGTTTAACAAGCCTCTTGGCCAGAAGATAATGTAAATCACCAGAGACCTTTTGTATACAAAATAATGTACAGAAAGAGTCTGGGGTGCGAACGCTACATAATTTTGTGTTACCCATTGAACTCCATGTTTTATCAAAAGTATAAAAGGCTTTATGAACAATAAAGGATGGGGCCAGTTTCTCGGACCAGTTTCTCGAACTAGTCTCTCGGCCTGGTTTCTTGGGACTCAGGCTCCCCCCGTGTCTTTTTCTCTCTTTCTTCTTCTCTCCCTTTCCTTCTCTCTGCTTTTTACTTTAACTTCAGGCTGAATCTCCACCAGGGGCGCGGAGGCTCGTCAGGTCTACTTACTTGCCTGGCTGTTAAGACCTGCACGAAAGGGAGCTTAAGGCGAGGCACCCTTAGATATTCAAGCAGGGGCTGGTGGCCCAACGTAGATGGTGAAAATTCCTTGTCTGGAATTTTATTGGTCTTCCACGTAAACCAAGCTATTCAGCCCTTTTCCTCCAGTTAATCTTCTTACTACACTATAATTTCTTAATCTAATCTTACATTAATAAATAAAAAAGACTTTCCACGACAACGCCGTCCATCCCGTCGAATTCCCTGGATCCAGCGGGGCTGGACCCCGGCAGACTGAGATATCTGGGGGACTCTTGGAATGGTGGCACGATCCTGGCAGTTCCTCCGCCTTTCCTGTGGAGAGCGCCTCCTCATGAGATGCGACGGGAACACCGGGAATTCTTTCCCGAACATGCAGGGAAAGGATACCTGACCTCGAGTTGTGAGGCGGAAACGGGGCTCCTCTGGATGTGGGCGGGATTCTCGTGCTTCTTCTCGAGTGGAGTCAGGTATGTCGGAGAACTTCTTGAGTTGCAGCAAGGGTGCAAAGGAACCTTTGGAAGTTCCAGATGTTAGGTATGGTTAGCCTCGAGACGCCTCAGAGGAAAAGGGCCTCATCTCGCCTGGAGGGGAGAACGTCCTGGATTTTCTCGAGTTGCGGCAGGTGCTCTTGACTTACTACGGGGACCTCAGGGACCCGCTCTGGTGGCCTCAGGAAAGGCCAGTCCCCATGCAAGTTGCTCGGGGGCTCTCGAGATTCCTCTCCCGTCCATGCCGGGGCCTAAGACCCTGTGTGGAGTCGGTGCCGGAACCTGAGGTTTCCTCTCCAGTGCTGACATGGATCTTGGGGTACTTCTGGAGTCTCCCCAGGGGAGTTAGTCGTCGTCTTGTGTGGGGGCATGAACGTGCACTTTCCTCCCGAGCTGTAGCAGCAGTGCAACGCTTCCCTTCGCGTGGATCAAGGG
Organism: Capra hircus; assembly: GCF_001704415.2. Taxonomy (NCBI): domain Eukaryota; kingdom Metazoa; phylum Chordata; class Mammalia; order Artiodactyla; family Bovidae; genus Capra; species Capra hircus. The sequence goes on along the minus strand of NW_017217757.1, from coordinate 4,927 downwards.
ATCTGTGGCTTTCCCTCGAGGCTTTCCCACGAGGCTTTCCCACAGGGCTGTCCCACGTGCCATCGTGGTGTGAGTCGATCCTCGGCTAGAAATTCGAGGCAGTGCAGGGAAAACAGGTTTCCCTGAAATGGACTGAGACATCTGGGGGACTCTGGGAATGGTGGCACGACCCTGGAGTTCCTCTCGCCTTTCCTGTGGAGAGCGCCTCCTCTTGAGATGCGACAGGAACGCCGGGAATTCTTTCCCGAACAACGCAGGGAAAGGATCCCTCCTCTCGAGATAGGAGGCGGAAACGGGGCTCCTATGGATGTGGGCGGATCTCTGGTGCTTCCTCTCGAGTGGAGACGGGTATGTCGGGGAACTTCTTGAGTTGCAGCAAGGGTGTGAAGGGTCCTTTGGAAGTTCCAAAGGTTAGGTGTGATTAGCCTCGAGACGCCTCAGCGGAAATGGGCCTCATCTCGCCTGGAGGGGAGAACCTCCTGGATGTACTCAAGTTGCGGCAGGTGCTCTCGACTTACGACGGGGACTTCAGGGACCCACTCTGGTGGCCTCAGGAAAGGACCAGTCCCCATGCGAGTTCCTCTGAGGCCTCTCGGGATTCCTCTCACGTCGATGCAGGGGCCTAAGGTCTTGTGTGGAGTGGGTGCTGGAACCTGAGGATTCCTCTCCAGTGCTGACATGGATCTTGGGGTACTTCTGGAGTCTCCCCAGTGGTGTCAGCCCTCGTCTCGAGTTGGGGCATGCACTTGCGCTTTCCTCCCGAGCTGTAGCAGCAGTGTCGCGCTTCCATTCGCGAGGATCAAGGGATCTGTGGCTTTCCCTCGAGGCTTTCCCACGAGGCTTTCCCACGAGGCTTTCCCACAGGGCTGTCCTACGTGCCACCGTGGTGTGAGTCGATCCTCGTCTTGAAAGTCAAGGCAGTGCAGGGAAAACTGGTTTCCCTGGAATGGAACGCAGACATTTGGGGGACTCTGGAATGGTAGCACGACCCTGGAGTTCCTCTCGCCTTTCCTGTGGAGATCGCCTGCTCTTGAGATGCGACGAGAACACCTGGAATTCTTTCCCGACCACGCAGGGAAAGGATCCCTCCTCTTGAGCTAGGAGACGGAAACGGGGCTCCTCTGGATGTGGGGGGACTCACGTGCTTCCTCTCAGAGTGGAGACGGGTATGTCGGGGAACTTCTTGAGTTGCAGCAAGGGTGTGAAGGACCCTTTGGAAGTTCCAGAGGTTAGGTGTGATTAGCCTCGAAACGCCTCAGCGGAAATGGGCCTCATCTCGCCTGCAGGGGAGACCTCCTGGATGTTCTCGAGTTGCGGCAGGTGCTCTCGACTTACGACGGGGACATCAGGGACCCGCTCTGGTGGCCTCAGGAAAGGCCAGTCCCCATGCCAGTTGCTCGGGGGCCTCTCGGGATTCCTCTCCCGTCGATGCCGGGGCCTAAGACCTTGTGTGGAGTCAGCGCCGGAACCTGAGGATTCCTCACCAGTGCTGACATGGATCTTGGGGTACTTCTGGAGTCTCCCCAGGGGAGTCAGTCCTCGTATCGAGTGGGGGCATGCACGTGCGCTTTCCTCTCGAGCTGTAGCAGCAGTGTCGCGCTTCCATTCGCGTGGATCAGGGGATCTGTGGCTTTCCCTCGAGGCTTTCCCACGAGGCTTTCCCACGAGGCTTTCCCCCGAGGCTTTCCCACGAGGCTTTCCCACAGGGCTGCTCCACGTGCCACTGTGGTGTGAGTCGATCCTCGGCTTGAAAGTCGAGGCAGTGCAGGGAAAACAGGTTCCCTGGAATGGACTGAGATATCTGGGGGACTCTGGCAATGGTGGCACGAACCTGGAGTTCCTCTCACTTTTCCTCTGGAGAGCGCCTCCTCTTGAGATGCGACGGGAACGCCGGGAATTCTTTCCCCACCACGCAGGGAAAGGATCAAACCTCTCGAGCTAGGAGGCGGAAACGTGGCTCCTCTTGATGTGGGCGGGACTTTCCTGCTTCCTCTCCGAGTGGAGACGGGTATGTCGGGGAACTTCTTGAGGTGCAGCTAGGGTGTGAAGGACCCTTTGGAAGTTCCAGAGGTAAGGTGTGATTAGCCTCGAGATACCTCAGCGGAAATGGGCCTCATGTCGCCTGGAGGGGAGAACCTCCTGGATTTTCTCGAGTTGCGGCAGGTGCTCTCGACTTACGACTGGGACCTCAGGGACCCGCTCTGGTGGCCTCAGGAAAGGCCAGTCCCCATGCGAGTTGCTCGGGGGCCTCTCGGGATTCCTCTCCGTCGGTGCCGGGGCCTAAGACCTTGTGTGGAGTCAGTGCCGGAACCTGAGGATTCCTCTCCAGTGCCGACATGGATCTTCGGGGACTTCTGGAGTCTCCCCAGGGGCGTAAGTCCTCGTCTCGAGTGGGGGAATGCACGTGCGCTTTCCTCCCGAGCTGTAGCTGCAGTGTCACGCTTCCCTTTGCGTGGATCAAGGGATCTGTGGCTTTCCCTCTAGACTTTCCCATGAGGCGTTCCCACGAGGCTTTCCCACAGGGCTTTCCCACGTGCCACGGTGGTGTGAGTCGATCCTCGCTTTAAAGTCGAGGCAGTGAAGGGAAAACAGTTTTCCCTGGAATGGACTGAGACATCTGGGGGACTCAGGGAATGGTGGCACGACCCTCGAGTTCCTCTCGCCTTTCCTGTGGAGAGCGCCTCCTCTTGAGATGCGACGGGAACGCCGGAAATTCTTTCCCCACCACGCAGGGAAAGGATCCCTCCTCTCGAGCTAGCAGGCGGAAACGGGGCCACTCTGGATATGGGCGGGACTCTCGGATTCCTCTTGAGTGGAGACGGGTATGTCGGGGAACTTCTTGAGTTGCAGCAAGGGTGTGAAGGACCCTTTGGAAGTTCCAGATGTTAGATGTGATTAGGCCTCGAGACGCCTCAGCGGAAATGGGCCTCATCTCGCCTGGAGGGGAGAACCTCCTGGATGTTCTCGAGTTGCGGCAGGTGCTCTCGTCTTAAGACGGGGACCTCAGGGACCCGATCTGGTGGCCTCAGGAAAGGCCAGTCCCCATGCCAGTTGCTCGGGGCCTCTCGGGATTCCTCTCCCGTCGATGCCGGGGCCTAAGACCTTGTGTGGAGTCGGTGCCGGAACCTGAGGATTCCTCTCCAATGCTGACATGGATCTTCGGTACTTCTGGAGTCTCCCCATGGAGTCAGTCCTCGTCTCGAGTGGGGGCATGCACGTGCGCTTTCCTCCCGAGCTGTAGCAGCAGTGTCACTCTTCCCTACGCGTGGATCAAGGGATCTGTGGCTTTCCCTCGAGGCTTTCCCACGAGGCTTTCCCACGAGGCTTTCCCACAGGGCTGTCCAACGTGCCATCGTGGTGTGAGTCCATCCTCGGCTTGAAAGTCGAGGCAGTGCAGGGAAAACAGGTTTCCCTGGAATGGACTGAGACATCTGGGGGACTCTGGGAATGGGCCTGATACTGGAGTTCCTCTCGCCTTTCCTGTGGAGAGCGCCTCTCTTGAGATGAGACGGGAACGCTAGGAATTCTTTCCGACCACGCAGGGAAAGGATGCCTCCTCTCGAGCTAGCAGGTGGAAACGGGCCACTCTGGATATGGGCGGGACCCTCGGGTTCCTCTTGAGTGGAGACGGGTATGTCAGGGAACTTCTTGAGTTGCAGCAAGGGTGTGAAGGACCCTTTGGAAGTTCCAGAGTTTAAGTGTGATTACCCTCTTGTTGCCTCAGCGGAAATGGGCCTCATGTCGGCTGGAGGGAGAACCTCCTGGATTTTCTCGAGTTGCGGCAGGTGCTCTCGACTTACGATGGGGTTCAGGGACCCGCTCTGGTGGCCTCAGGAAAGGCCAGTCCCCATGCGAGTTGCACGGGGCCTCTCGGGATTCCTCTCCTGTCGATGCCGGGGCCTAAGATCTTGTGTGGAGTCGGTGCCGGAACCTGAATATTCCTCTCCAGTGCTGACATGGATCTTGGGGTACTTCTGGAGTCTCCCCAGGGCAGTCAGTCCTCTACTCAAGTGGGGGCATGCACGTGCGCTTTCCTCCCGAGCTGTAACAGCAGAGTCACGCTTCCCTTCGCGTGGATCTCTGTGGCTTTCCCTCGAGGCTTTCCCAGAGGCTTTCCCTCGAGGCTTTCCCACAGGGGTGCCACGTGCCACCGTGGTGTGAGTCGATCCTCGGCTTGAAAGTCGAGGCAGTGCAGGGAAACAGGTTTCCCTGGAATGGACTGAGACATCCAGGGGACTCTGGAATGGTGGCACGACCCTGGAGTTCTCTCACTTTCCGGTGGAGAGCGCCTCCTCTTGAGATGCGACTGGAACGCCGGGAATTCTTTCCCGACCACGCAGGGAAAGGATCCTCCTCTCGGCTAGGAGCTGGAATCGGGGATCCTCTGGATGTTGGCGGGACTCTCGGCTTCCTCTCGAGTGCAGACGGGTATGTCGGGGAACTTCTTGAGTTGCAGCAAGGGTGTGAAGGACCCTTTGGAAGTTCCAGAGGTAGGTGTGATTAGCCTCGAGACGCCTCAGCGGAAATGGCCTCAGCTCGCCTGGAGGGGAGAACCTCCTGGATTTTCTCGAGTTGCGGCAGGTGCTCTCGACTTACGACGGGACCTCAGGGACCCGCTCTGGTGGCCTCAGGAAAGGCCAGTCCCCATGCGAGTTGCTCTGGGGCCTCTCGGGATTCCTCTCCCGTTGATGCAGGGCCTAAGACCTTGTGTGGAGTCGGTGCCGGAACCTGAGGATTCCTCTCAGTGCTGACATGGATCTTGGGGTACTTCTGGAGTCACCCCAGGGGAGTCAGTCCTCTCTCGAGTGGGGCATGCACGTGCGCTTTCCTCCCGAGTTTAAGCAGCAGTGTCACGCTTCCCTTCGCGTGGATCAAGGGATCTGTGGCTTTTCCCTCGGCTTTCCCACGAGGCTTTCCCACAGGGCTG